>NW_026967947.1:0-151000 GCF_028390025.1 Pseudophryne corroboree
AAGGACACTAGAAAGAAAATTTTAAAGCCTCCTGTTAGGCCATCATCTACACGACATAGCCCTGAATTTTCCAATGCGCAGCTCTTTGCAAAAGAGAGATATTGGCAAGGTAAAGCTGTCTTGTACCATTGCATTTTTCTCCCAAACGAAGGACACTAGAAAGAAAATTTTAAAGCCTCCTGTTAGACCATCATCTACACGGCATAGCCATGAATTTTCCAATGCGCAGCTCTTTGCAAAAGAGAGATATTGGCAAGGAAAAGCTGTCTTGTACCTTTGCATTTTTCTCCCAAACGAAGGACACTAGAATTAAAATTTTAAAGCCCTCCTGTTAGGCCATTTTCCAATGTGCAGCTCTTTGCAAAAGAGAGATATTGGCAAGGAAAAGCTGTCTTGTACCTTTGCATTTTTCTCCCAAACGAAGGACACTAGAAAGTAAATTTTAAAGCCTCCTGTTAGGCCATCATCTACACGACATAGCCCTGAATTTTCCAATGCGCAGCTCTTTGCAAAAGAGAGATATTGGCAAGGAAAAGCTGTCTTGTACCTTTGCATTTTCTCCCAAACGAAGGTCACTAGAAAGAAAATTTTAAAGCCTCCTGTTAGGCCATCATCTACACGACATAGCCCTGAATTTTCCAATGCGCAGCTCTTTGCAAAAGAGAGATATTGGCAAGGAAAAGCTGTCTTGTACCTTTGCATTTTTCTCCCAAACGAAGGACACTAGAAAGAAAATTTTAAAGCCTCCTGTTTAGACCATCATCTACACGGCATAGCCATGAATTTTCCAATGCGCAGCTCTTTGCAAAAGAGAGATATTGGCAAGGAAAAGCTGTCTTGTACCTTTGCATTTTTCTCCCAAACGAAGGACACTAGAATTAAAATTTTAAAGCCTCCTGTTAGGCCATCATCTACACGACATAGCCCTGAATTTTCCAATGCGCAGCTCTTTGCAAAAGAGAGATATTGGCAAGGACAAGCTGTCTTGTACCTTTGCATTTTTCTCCCAAACGAAGGTCACTAGAAAGAAAATTTTAAAGCCTCCTGTTAGGCCATCATCTACACGACATAGCCCTGAATTTTCCAATGCGTAGCTCTTTGCAAAAGAGAGATATTGGCAAGGAAAAGCTGTCTTGCACCTTTGCATTTTTCTCCCAAACGAAGGACACTAGAATTAAAATTTTAAAGCCTCCTGTTAGGCCATCATCTACACGACATAGCCCTGAATTTTCCAATGCGCAGCTCTTTGCAAAAGAGAGATATTGGCAAGGAAAAGCTGTCTTGTACCTTTGCATTTTCTCCCAAACGAAGGTCACTAGAAATAAAATTTTAAAGCCTCCTGTTAGGCCATCATCTACACGACATAGCCCTGAATTTTCCAATGCGCAGCTCTTTGCAAAAGAGAGATATTGGCAAGGAAAAGCTGTCTTGTACCTTTGCATTTTTCTCCCAAACGAAGGACACTAGAAAGAAAATTTTAAAGCCTCCTGTTTAGACCATCATCTACACGGCATAGCCATGAATTTTCCAATGCGCAGCTCTTTGCAAAAGAGAGATATTGGCAAGGAAAAGCTGTCTTGTACCTTTGCATTTTTCTCCCAAACGAAGGACACTAGAATTAAAATTTTAAAGCCTCCTGTTAGGCCATCATCTACACGACATAGCCCTGAATTTTCCAATGCGCAGCTCTTTGCAAAAGAGAGATATTGGCAAGGACAAGCTGTCTTGTACCTTTGCATTTTTCTCCCAAACGAAGGTCACTAGAAAGAAAATTTTAAAGCCTCCTGTTAGGCCATCATCTACACGACATAGCCCTGAATTTTCCAATGCGTAGCTCTTTGCAAAAGAGAGATATTGGCAAGGAAAAGCTGTCTTGTACCTTTGCATTTTTCTCCCAAACGAAGGTCACTAGAAAGAAAATTTTAAAGCCTCCTGTTAGGCCATCATCTACACGACATAGCCCTGAATTTTCCAATGCGTAGCTCTTTGCAAAAGAGAGATATTGGCAAGAAAAAGCTGTCTTGCACCTTTGCATTTTTCTCCCAAACGAAGGACACTAGAAAGAAAATTTTAAAGCCTCCTGTTAGGCCATCATCTACACGACATAGCCCTGAATTTTCCAATGCGCAGCTCTTTGCAAAAGAGAGATATTGGCAAGGTAAAGCTGTCTTGTACCATTGCATTTTTCTCCCAAACGAAGGACACTAGAAAGAAAATTTTAAAGCCTCCTGTTAGACCATCATCTACACGGCATAGCCATGAATTTTCCAATGCGCAGCTCTTTGCAAAAGAGAGATATTGGCAAGGAAAAGCTGTCTTGTACCTTTGCATTTTTCTCCCAAACGAAGGACACTAGAATTAAAATTTTAAAGCCCTCCTGTTAGGCCATTTTCCAATGTGCAGCTCTTTGCAAAAGAGAGATATTGGCAAGGAAAAGCTGTCTTGTACCTTTGCATTTTTCTCCCAAACGAAGGACACTAGAAAGTAAATTTTAAAGCCTCCTGTTAGGCCATCATCTACACGACATAGCCCTGAATTTTCCAATGCGCAGCTCTTTGCAAAAGAGAGATATTGGCAAGGAAAAGCTGTCTTGTACCTTTGCATTTTCTCCCAAACGAAGGTCACTAGAAAGAAAATTTTAAAGCCTCCTGTTAGGCCATCATCTACACGACATAGCCCTGAATTTTCCAATGCGCAGCTCTTTGCAAAAGAGAGATATTGGCAAGGAAAAGCTGTCTTGTACCTTTGCATTTTTCTCCCAAACGAAGGACACTAGAAAGAAAATTTTAAAGCCTCCTGTTTAGACCATCATCTACACGGCATAGCCATGAATTTTCCAATGCGCAGCTCTTTGCAAAAGAGAGATATTGGCAAGGAAAAGCTGTCTTGTACCTTTGCATTTTTCTCCCAAACGAAGGACACTAGAATTAAAATTTTAAAGCCTCCTGTTAGGCCATCATCTACACGACATAGCCCTGAATTTTCCAATGCGCAGCTCTTTGCAAAAGAGAGATATTGGCAAGGACAAGCTGTCTTGTACCTTTGCATTTTTCTCCCAAACGAAGGTCACTAGAAAGAAAATTTTAAAGCCTCCTGTTAGGCCATCATCTACACGACATAGCCCTGAATTTTCCAATGCGTAGCTCTTTGCAAAAGAGAGATATTGGCAAGGAAAAGCTGTCTTGCACCTTTGCATTTTTCTCCCAAACGAAGGACACTAGAATTAAAATTTTAAAGCCTCCTGTTAGGCCATCATCTACACGACATAGCCCTGAATTTTCCAATGCGCAGCTCTTTGCAAAAGAGAGATATTGGCAAGGAAAAGCTGTCTTGTACCTTTGCATTTTTCTCCCAAACGAAGGACACTAGAAAGAAAATTTTAAAGCCTCCTGTTTAGACCATCATCTACACGGCATAGCCATGAATTTTCCAATGCGCAGCTCTTTGCAAAAGAGAGATATTGGCAAGGAAAAGCTGTCTTGTACCTTTGCATTTTTCTCCCAAACGAAGGACACTAGAATTAAAATTTTAAAGCCTCCTGTTAGGCCATCATCTACACGACATAGCCCTGAATTTTCCAATGCGCAGCTCTTTGCAAAAGAGAGATATTGGCAAGGACAAGCTGTCTTGTACCTTTGCATTTTTCTCCCAAACGAAGGTCACTAGAAAGAAAATTTTAAAGCCTCCTGTTAGGCCATCATCTACACGACATAGCCCTGAATTTTCCAATGCGTAGCTCTTTGCAAAAGAGAGATATTGGCAAGGAAAAGCTGTCTTGCACCTTTGCATTTTTCTCCCAAACGAAGGACACTAGAAAGAAAATTTTAAAGCCTCCTGTTAGGCCATCATCTACACGACATAGCCCTGAATTTTCCAATGCGCAGCTCTTTGCAAAAGAGAGATATTGGCAAGGTAAAGCTGTCTTGTACCATTGCATTTTTCTCCCAAACGAAGGACACTAGAAAGAAAATTTTAAAGCCTCCTGTTAGACCATCATCTACACGGCATAGCCATGAATTTTCCAATGCGCAGCTCTTTGCAAAAGAGAGATATTGGCAAGGAAAAGCTGTCTTGTACCTTTGCATTTTTCTCCCAAACGAAGGACACTAGAATTAAAATTTTAAAGCCTCCTGTTAGGCCATCATCTGCACGACATAGCCCTGAATTTTCCAATGCGCAGCTCTTTGCAAAAGAGAGATATTGGCAAGGAAAAGCTGTCTTGTACCTTTGCATTTTTCTCCCAAACGAAGGACACTAGAATGAAAATTTTAAAGCCTCCTGTTAGGCCATCATCTACACGGCATAGCCCTGAATTTTCCAATGCGCAGCTCTTTGCAAAAGAGAGATATTGGCAAGGAAAAGCTGTCTTGTACCTTTGCATTTTTCTCCCAAACGAAGGACACTAGAAAGAAAATTTTAAAGCCTCCTGTTTAGACCATCATCTACACGGCATAGCCATGAATTTTCCAATGCGCAGCTCTTTGCAAAAGAGAGATATTGGCAAGGAAAAGCTGTCTTGTACCTTTGCATTTTTCTCCCAAACGAAGGACACTAGAATTAAAATTTTAAAGCCTCCTGTTAGGCCATCATCTACACGACATAGCCCTGAATTTTCCAATGCGCAGCTCTTTGCAAAAGAGAGATATTGGCAAGGACAAGCTGTCTTGTACCTTTGCATTTTTCTCCCAAACGAAGGTCACTAGAAAGAAAATTTTAAAGCCTCCTGTTAGGCCATCATCTACACGACATAGCCCTGAATTTTCCAATGCGTAGCTCTTTGCAAAAGAGAGATATTGGCAAGGAAAAGCTGTCTTGTACCTTTGCATTTTTCTCCCAAACGAAGGTCACTAGAAAGAAAATTTTAAAGCCTCCTGTTAGGCCATCATCTACACGACATAGCCCTGAATTTTCCAATGCGTAGCTCTTTGCAAAAGAGAGATATTGGCAAGGAAAAGCTGTCTTGCACCTTTGCATTTTTCTCCCAAACGAAGGACACTAGAAAGAAAATTTTAAAGCCTCCTGTTAGGCCATCATCTACACGACATAGCCCTGAATTTTCCAATGCGCAGCTCTTTGCAAAAGAGAGATATTGGCAAGGTAAAGCTGTCTTGTACCATTGCATTTTTCTCCCAAACGAAGGACACTAGAAAGAAAATTTTAAAGCCTCCTGTTAGACCATCATCTACACGGCATAGCCATGAATTTTCCAATGCGCAGCTCTTTGCAAAAGAGAGATATTGGCAAGGAAAAGCTGTCTTGTACCTTTGCATTTTTCTCCCAAACGAAGGACACTAGAATTAAAATTTTAAAGCCTCCTGTTAGGCCATCATCTGCACGACATAGCCCTGAATTTTCCAATGCGCAGCTCTTTGCAAAAGAGAGATATTGGCAAGGAAAAGCTGTCTTGTACCTTTGCATTTTTCTCCCAAACGAAGGACACTAGAATGAAAATTTTAAAGCCTCCTGTTAGGCCATCATCTACACGGCATAGCCCTGAATTTTCCAATGCGCAGCTCTTTGCAAAAGAGAGATATTGGCAAGGAAAAGCTGTCTTGTACCTTTGCATTTTTCTCCCAAACGAAGGACACTAGAAAGAAAATTTTAAAGCCTCCTGTTAGGCCATCATCTACACGGCAAAGCCCTGAATTTTCCAATGCGTTGCTCTTTGCAAAAGAGAGATATTGGCAAGGAAAGCTGTCTTGTACCTTTGCATTTTTCTCCCAAACGAAGGACACTAGAAAGAAAATTTTAAAGCCTCCTGTTAGGCCATCATCTACACGGCATAGCCCAGAATTTTCCAATGCGCAGCTCTTTGCAAAAGAGAGATATTGGCAAGGAAAAGCTGTCTTGTACCTTTGCATTTTTCTCCCAAACGAAGGACACTAGAAAGAAATTTTAAAGCCTCCTGTTAGGCCATCATCTACACGGCATAGCCCTGAATTTTCCAATGCGCAGCTCTTTGCAAAAGAGAGATATTGGCAAGGAAAAGCTGTCTTGTACCTTTGCATTTTTCTCCCAAACGAAGGACACTAGAATGAAAATTTTAAAGCCTCCTGTTAGGCCATCATCTACACGGCATAGCCCTGAATTTTCCAATGCGCAGCTCTTTGCAAAAGAGAGATATTGGCAAGGAAAAGCTGTCTTGTACCTTTGCAATTTTCTCCCAAACGAAGGACACTAGAAAGAAAATTTTAAAGCCTCCTGTTAGGCCATCATCTACACGGCATAGCCCTGAATTTTCCAATGCGCAGCTCTTTGCAAAAGAGAGATATTGGCAAGGAAAAGCTGTCTTGTACCTTTGCATTTTTCTCCCAAACGAAGGACACTAGAAAGAAAATTTTAAAGCCCCCTGTTAGGCCATCATCTACACGGCATAGCCCTGAATTTTCCAATGCGTAGCTCTTTGCAAAAGAGAGATATTGGCAAGGAAAAGCTGTCTTGTTCCTTTGCATTTTTCTCCCAAACGAAGGACACTAGAATGAAAAATTTAAAGCCTCCTGTTAGGCCATCATCTACACGGCATAGCCCTGAATTTTCCAATGCGCAGCTCTTTGCAAAAGAGAGATATTGGCAAGGAAAAGCTGTCTTGTACCTTTGCATTTTTCTCCCAAACGAAGGACACTAGAAAGAAAATTTTAAAGCCTCCTGTCAGGCCATCATCTACACGGCATAGCCCTGAATTTTCCAATGCGCAGCTCTTTGCAAAAGAGAGATATTGGCAAGGAAAAGCTGTCTTGTACCTTTGCATTTTTCTCCCAAACGAAGGACACTAGAAAGAAAATTTTAAAGCCTCCTGTTTAGACCATCATCTACACGGCATAGCCATGAATTTTCCAATGCGCAGCTCTTTGCAAAAGAGAGATATTGGCAAGGAAAAGCTGTCTTGTACCTTTGCATTTTTCTCCCAAACGAAGGACACTAGAATTAAAATTTTAAAGCCTCCTGTTAGGCCATCATCTACACGACATAGCCCTGAATTTTCCAATGCGCAGCTCTTTGCAAAAGAGAGATATTGGCAAGGACAAGCTGTCTTGTACCTTTGCATTTTTCTCCCAAACGAAGGTCACTAGAAAGAAAATTTTAAAGCCTCCTGTTAGGCCATCATCTACACGACATAGCCCTGAATTTTCCAATGCGTAGCTCTTTGCAAAAGAGAGATATTGGCAAGGAAAAGCTGTCTTGCACCTTTGCATTTTTCTCCCAAACGAAGGACACTAGAATTAAAATTTTAAAGCCTCCTGTTAGGCCATCATCTACACGACATAGCCCTGAATTTTCCAATGCGCAGCTCTTTGCAAAAGAGAGATATTGGCAAGGTAAAGCTGTCTTGTACCATTGCATTTTTCTCCCAAACGAAGGACACTAGAAAGAAAATTTTAAAGCCTCCTGTTAGGCCATCATCTACACGACATAGCCCTGAATTTTCCAAAGCGCAGCTCTTTGCAAAAGAGAGATATTGGCAAGGAAAATCTGTCTTGTACCTTTGCATTTTTCTCCCAAACGAAGGTCACTAGAAAGAAAATTTTAAAGCCTCCTGTTAGGCCATCATCTACACGACATAGCCCTGAATTTTCCAATGCGCAGCTCTTTGCAAAAGAGAGATATTGGCAAGGAAAAGCTGTCTTGTACCTTTGCATTTTCTCCCAAACGAAGGTCACTAGAAATAAAATTTTAAAGCCTCCTGTTAGGCCATCATCTACACGACATAGCCCTGAATTTTCCAATGCGCAGCTCTTTGCAAAAGAGAGATATTGGCAAGGAAAAGCTGTCTTGTACCTTTGCATTTTTCTCCCAAACGAAGGACACTAGAAAGAAAATTTTAAAGCCTCCTGTTTAGACCATCATCTACACGGCATAGCCATGAATTTTCCAATGCGCAGCTCTTTGCAAAAGAGAGATATTGGCAAGGAAAAGCTGTCTTGTACCTTTGCATTTTTCTCCCAAACGAAGGACACTAGAATTAAAATTTTATAGCCTCCTGTTAGGCCATCATCTACACGACATAGCCCTGAATTTTCCAATGCGCAGCTCTTTGCAAAAGAGAGATATTGGCAAGGACAAGCTGTCTTGTACCTTTGCATTTTTCTCCCAAACGAAGGTCACTAGAAAGAAAATTTTAAAGCCTCCTGTTAGGCCATCATCTACACGACATAGCCCTGAATTTTCCAATGCGTAGCTCTTTGCAAAAGAGAGATATTGGCAAGGAAAAGCTGTCTTGTACCTTTGCATTTTTCTCCCAAACGAAGGTCACTAGAAAGAAAATTTTAAAGCCTCCTGTTAGGCCATCATCTACACGACATAGCCCTGAATTTTCCAATGCGTAGCTCTTTGCAAAAGAGAGATATTGGCAAGGAAAAGCTGTCTTGCACCTTTGCATTTTTCTCCCAAACGAAGGACACTAGAAAGAAAATTTTAAAGCCTCCTGTTAGGCCATCATCTACACGACATAGCCCTGAATTTTCCAATGCGCAGCTCTTTGCAAAAGAGAGATATTGGCAAGGTAAAGCTGTCTTGTACCATTGCATTTTTCTCCCAAACGAAGGACACTAGAAAGAAAATTTTAAAGCCTCCTGTTAGACCATCATCTACACGGCATAGCCATGAATTTTCCAATGCGCAGCTCTTTGCAAAAGAGAGATATTGGCAAGGAAAAGCTGTCTTGTACCTTTGCATTTTTCTCCCAAACGAAGGACACTAGAATTAAAATTTTAAAGCCCTCCTGTTAGGCCATTTTCCAATGTGCAGCTCTTTGCAAAAGAGAGATATTGGCAAGGAAAAGCTGTCTTGTACCTTTGCATTTTTCTCCCAAACGGAGGACACTAGAAAGTAAATTTTAAAGCCTCCTGTTAGGCCATCATCTACACGACATAGCCCTGAATTTTCCAATGCGCAGCTCTTTGCAAAAGAGAGATATTGGCAAGGAAAAGCTGTCTTGTACCTTTGCATTTTCTCCCAAATGAAGGTCACTAGAAAGAAAATTTTAAAGCCTCCTGTTAGGCCATCATCTACACGACATAGCCCTGAATTTTCCAATGCGCAGCTCTTTGCAAAAGAGAGATATTGGCAAGGAAAAGCTGTCTTGTACCTTTGCATTTTTCTCCCAAACGAAGGACACTAGAAAGAAAATTTTAAAGCCTCCTGTTTAGACCATCATCTACACGGCATAGCCATGAATTTTCCAATGCGCAGCTCTTTGCAAAAGAGAGATATTGGCAAGGAAAAGCTGTCTTGTACCTTTGCATTTTTCTCCCAAACGAAGGACACTAGAATTAAAATTTTAAAGCCTCCTGTTAGGCCATCATCTACACGACATAGCCCTGAATTTTCCAATGCGCAGCTCTTTGCAAAAGAGAGACATTGGCAAGGACAAGCTGTCTTGTACCTTTGCATTTTTCTCCCAAACGAAGGTCACTAGAAAGAAAATTTTAAAGCCTCCTGTTAGGCCATCATCTACACGACATAGCCCTGAATTTTCCAATGCGTAGCTCTTTGCAAAAGAGAGATATTGGCAAGGAAAAGCTGTCTTGCACCATTGCATTTTTCTCCCAAACGAAGGACACTAGAAAGAAAATTTTAAAGCCTCCTGTTAGGCCATCATCTACACGACATAGCCCTGAATTTTCCAAAGCGCAGCTCTTTGCAAAAGAGAGATATTGGCAAGGAAAATCTGTCTTGTACCTTTGCATTTTTCTCCCAAACGAAGGTCACTAGAAAGAAAATTTTATAGCCTCCTGTTAGGCCATCATCTACACGACATAGCCCTGAATTTTCCAATGCGCAGCTCTTTGCAAAAGAGAGATATTGGCAAGGAAAAGCTGTCTTGTACCTTTGCATTTTCTCCCAAACGAAGGTCACTAGAAATAAAATTTTAAAGCCTCCTGTTAGGCCATCATCTACACGACATAGCCCTGAATTTTCCAATGCGCAGCTCTTTGCAAAAGAGAGATATTGGCAAGGAAAAGCTGTCTTGTACCTTTGCATTTTTCTCCCAAACGAAGGACACTAGAAAGAAAATTTTAAAGCCTCCTGTTTAGACCATCATCTACACGGCATAGCCATGAATTTTCCAATGCGCAGCTCTTTGCAAAAGAGAGATATTGGCAAGGAAAAGCTGTCTTGTACCTTTGCATTTTTCTCCCAAACGAAGGACACTAGAATTAAAATTTTAAAGCCTCCTGTTAGGCCATCATCTACACGACATAGCCCTGAATTTTCCAATGCGCAACTCTTTGCAAAAGAGAGATATTGGCAAGGACAAGCTGTCTTGTACCTTTGCATTTTTCTCCCAAACGAAGGTCACTAGAAAGAAAATTTTAAAGCCTCCTGTTAGGCCATCATCTACACGACATAGCCCTGAATTTTCCAATGCGTAGCTCTTTGCAAAAGAGAGATATTGGCAAGGAAAAGCTGTCTTGTACCTTTGCATTTTTCTCCCAAACGAAGGTCACTAGAAAGAAAATTTTAAAGCCTCCTGTTAGGCCATCATCTACACGACATAGCCCTGAATTTTCCAATGCGTAGCTCTTTGCAAAAGAGAGATATTGGCAAGGAAAAGCTGTCTTGCACCTTTGCATTTTTCTCCCAAACGAAGGACACTAGAAAGAAAATTTTAAAGCCTCCTGTTAGGCCATCATCTACACGACATAGCCCTGAATTTTCCAATGCGCAGCTCTTTGCAAAAGAGAGATATTGGCAAGGTAAAGCTGTCTTGTACCATTGCATTTTTCTCCCAAACGAAGGACACTAGAAAGAAAATTTTAAAGCCTCCTGTTAGACCATCATCTACACGGCATAGCCATGAATTTTCCAATGCGCAGCTCTTTGCAAAAGAGAGATATTGGCAAGGAAAAGCTGTCTTGTACCTTTGCATTTTTCTCCCAAACGAAGGACACTAGAATTAAAATTTTAAAGCCTCCTGTTAGGCCATCATCTGCACGACATAGCCCTGAATTTTCCAATGCGCAGCTCTTTGCAAAAGAGAGATATTGGCAAGGAAAAGCTGTCTTGTACCTTTGCATTTTTCTCCCAAACGAAGGACACTAGAATGAAAATTTTAAAGCCTCCTGTTAGGCCATCATCTACACGGCATAGCCCTGAATTTTCCAATGCGCAGCTCTTTGCAAAAGAGAGATATTGGCAAGGAAAAGCTGTCTTGTACCTTTGCATTTTTCTCCCAAACGAAGGACACTAGAAAGAAAATTTTAAAGCCTCCTGTTAGGCCATCATCTACACGGCAAAGCCCTGAATTTTCCAATGCGTAGCTCTTTGCAAAAGAGAGATATTGGCAAGGAAAGCTGTCTTGTACCTTTGCATTTTTCTCCCAAACGAAGGACACTAGAAAGAAAATTTTAAAGCCTCCTGTTAGGCCATCATCTACACGGCATAGCCCAGAATTTTCCAATGCGCAGCTCTTTGCAAAAGAGAGATATTGGCAAGGAAAAGCTGTCTTGTACCTTTGCATTTTTCTCCCAAACGAAGGACACTAGAAAGAAATTTTAAAGCCTCCTGTTAGGCCATCATCTACACGGCATAGCCCTGAATTTTCCAATGCGCAGCTCTTTGCAAAAGAGAGATATTGGCAAGGAAAAGCTGTCTTGTACCTTTGCATTTTTCTCCCAAACGAAGGACACTAGAATGAAAATTTTAAAGCCTCCTGTTAGGCCATCATCTACACGGCATAGCCCTGAATTTTCCAATGCGCAGCTCTTTGCAAAAGAGAGATATTGGCAAGGAAAAGCTGTCTTGTACCTTTGCAATTTTCTCCCAAACGAAGGACACTAGAAAGAAAATTTTAAAGCCTCCTGTTAGGCCATCATCTACACGGCATAGCCCTGAATTTTCCAATGCGCAGCTCTTTGCAAAAGAGAGATATTGGCAAGGAAAAGCTGTCTTGTACCTTTGCATTTTTCTCCCAAACGAAGGACACTAGAAAGAAAATTTTAAAGCCCCCTGTTAGGCCATCATCTACACGGCATAGCCCTGAATTTTCCAATGCGTAGCTCTTTGCAAAAGAGAGATATTGGCAAGGAAAAGCTGTCTTGTACCTTTGCATTTTTCTCCCAAACGAAGGACACTAGAATGAAAAATTTAAAGCCTCCTGTTAGGCCATCATCTACACGGCATAGCCCTGAATTTTCCAATGCGCAGCTCTTTGCAAAAGAGAGATATTGGCAAGGAAAAGCTGTCTTGTACCTTTGCATTTTTCTCCCAAACGAAGGACACTAGAAAGAAAATTTTAAAGCCTCCTGTCAGGCCATCATCTACACGGCATAGCCCTGAATTTTCCAATGCGCAGCTCTTTGCAAAAGAGAGATATTGGCAAGGAAAAGCTGTCTTGTACCTTTGCATTTTTCTCCCAAACGAAGGACACTAGAAAGAAAATTTTAAAGCCTCCTGTTAGGCCATCATCTACACGGCATAGTCCTGAATTTTCCAATGCGCAGCTCTTTGCAAAAGAGAGATATTGGCAAGGAAAAGCTGTCTTGTACCTTTGCATTTTTCTCCCAAACGAAGGACACTAGAAAGAAAATTTTAAAGCCTCCTGTTAGGCCATCATCTACACGGCATAGCCCTGAATTTTCCAATGCGCAGCTCTTTGCAAAAGAGAGATATTGGCAAGGAAAAGCTGTCTTGTACCTTTGCATTTTTTTCCCAAACGAAGGACACTAGAATGAAAATTTTAAAGCCTCCTGTTAGTGCTTCATCTACACGGTATAGCCCTGAATTTTCCAATGCGTAGCTCTTTGCAAAAGAGAGATATTGGCAAGGAAAAGCTGTCTTGTACCTTTGCATTTTTCTCCCAAACGAAGGACACTAGAAAGAAAATTTTAAAACCTCCTGTTAGGCCATCATCTACACGGCATAGCCCTGAATTTTCCAATGCGCAGCTCTCTGCAAAAGAGAGATATTGGCAAGGAAAAGCTGTTTTGTACCTTTGCATTTTTCTCCCAAACGAAGGACACTAGAAAGAAAATGTTAAAGCCTCCTGTTAGGCCATCATCTACACGGCATAGCCCTGAATTTTCCAATGCGCAGCTCTTTGCAAAAGAGAGATATTGGCAAGGAAAAGCTGTCTTGTACCTTTGCATTTTTCTCCCAAACGAAGGACACTAGAATTAAAATTTTAAAGCCCTCCTGTTAGGCCATTTTCCAATGCGCAGCTCTTTGCAAAAGAGAGATATTGGCAAGGAAAAGCTGTCTTGTACCTTTGCATTTTTCTCCCAAACGAAGGACACTAGAAAGTAAATTTTAAAGCCTCCTGTTAGGCCATCATCTACACGACATAGCCCTGAATTTTCCAATGCGCAGCTCTTTGCAAAAGAGAGATATTGGCAAGGAAAAGCTGTCTTGTACCTTTGCATTTTTCTCCCAAACGAAGGACACTAGAAAGAAAATTTTAAAGCCTCCTGTTTAGACCATCATCTACACGGCATAGCCATGAATTTTCCAATGCGCAGCTCTTTGCAAAAGAGAGATATTGGCAAGGAAAAGCTGTCTTGTACCTTTGCATTTTTCTCCCAAACGAAGGACACTAGAATTAAAATTTTAAAGCCTCCTGTTAGGCCATCATCTACACGACATAGCCCTGAATTTTCCAATGCGCAGCTCTTTGCAAAAGAGAGATATTGGCAAGGAAAAGCTGTCTTGTACCTTTGCATTTTTCTCCCAAACGAAGGACACTAGAAAGAAAATTTTAAAGCCCCCTGTTAGGCCATCATCTACACGGCATAGCCCTGAATTTTCCAATGCGTAGCTCTTTGCAAAAGAGAGATATTGGCAAGGAAAAGCTGTCTTGTACCTTTGCATTTTTCTCCCAAACGAAGGACACTAGAAAGAAAATTTTAAAGCCTCCTGTTAGGCCATCATCTACACGACATAGCCCTGAATTTTCCAATGCGTAGCTCTTTGCAAAAGAGAGATATTGGCAAGGAAAAGCTGTCTTGCACCTTTGCATTTTTCTCCCAAACGAAGGACACTAGAAAGAAAATTTTAAAGCCTCCTGTTAGGCCATCATCTACACGACATAGCCCTGAATTTTCCAAAGCGCAGCTCTTTGCAAAAGAGAGATATTGGCAAGGTAAAGCTGTCTTGTACCATTGCATTTTTCTCCCAAACGAAGGACACTAGAAAGAAAATTTTAAAGCCTCCTGTTAGACCATCATCTACACGGCATAGCCATGAATTTTCCAATGCGCAGCTCTTTGCAAAAGAGAGATATTGGCAAGGAAAAGCTGTCTTGTACCTTTGCATTTTTCTCCCAAACGAAGGACACTAGAATTAAAATTTTAAAGCCTCCTGTTAGGCCATCATCTGCACGACATAGCCCTGAATTTTCCAATGCGCAGCTCTTTGCAAAAGAGAGATATTGGCAAGGAAAAGCTGTCTTGTACCTTTGCATTTTTCTCCCAAACGAAGGACACTAGAATGAAAATTTTAAAGCCTCCTGTTAGGCCATCATCTACACGGCATAGCCCTGAATTTTCCAATGCGCAGCTCTTTGCAAAAGAGAGATATTGGCAAGGAAAAGCTGTCTTGTACCTTTGCATTTTTCTCCCAAACGAAGGACACTAGAAAGAAAATTTTAAAGCCTCCTGTTAGGCCATCATCTACACGGCATAGCCCTGAATTTTCCAATGCGTAGCTCTTTGCAAAAGAGAGATATTGGCAAGGAAAGCTGTCTTGTACCTTTGCATTTTTCTCCCAAACGAAGGACACTAGAAAGAAAATTTTAAAGCCTCCTGTTAGGCCATCATCTACACGGCATAGCCCAGAATTTTCCAATGCGCAGCTCTTTGCAAAAGAGAGATATTGGCAAGGAAAAGCTGTCTTGTACCTTTGCATTTTTCTCCCAAACGAAGGACACTAGAAAGAAAATTTTAAAGCCTCCTGTTAGGCCATCATCTACACGGCATAGCCCTGAATTTTCCAATGCGTAGCTCTTTGCAAAAGAGAGATATTGGCAAGGAAAAGCTGTCTTGTACCTTTGCATTTTTCTCCCAAACGAAGGACACTAGAAAGAAAATTTTAAAGCCTCCTGTTAGGCCATCATCTACACGGCATAGCCCTGAATTTTCCAATGCGTAGCTCTTTGCAAAAGAGAGATATTGGCAAGGAAAGCTGTCTTGTACCTTTGCATTTTTCTCCCAAACGAAGGACACTAGAAAGAAAATTTTAAAGCCTCCTGTTAGGCCATCATCTACACGGCATAGCCCAGAATTTTCCAATGCGCAGCTCTTTGCAAAAGAGAGATATTGGCAAGGAAAAGCTGTCTTGTACCTTTGCATTTTTCTCCCAAACGAAGGACACTAGAATGAAAATTTTAAAGCCTCCTGTTAGGCCATCATCTACACGGCATAGCCCTGAATTTTCCAATGCGCAGCTCTTTGCAAAAGAGAGATATTGGCAAGGAAAAGCTGTCTTGTACCTTTGCATTTTTCTCCCAAACGAAGGACACTAGAAAGAAAATTTTAAAGCCCCCTGTTAGGCCATCATCTACACGGCATAGCCCTGAATTTTCCAATGCGTAGCTCTTTGCAAAAGAGAGATATTGGCAAGGAAAAGCTGTCTTGTACCTTTGCATTTTTCTCCCAAACGAAGGACACTAGAAAGAAAATTTTAAAGCCTCCTGTTAGGCCATCATCTACACGACATAGCCCTGAATTTTCCAATGCGTAGCTCTTTGCAAAAGAGAGATATTGGCAAGGAAAAGCTGTCTTGCACCTTTGCATTTTTCTCCCAAACGAAGGACACTAGAAAGAAAATTTTAAAGCCTCCTGTTAGGCCATCATCTACACGACATAGCCCTGAATTTTCCAATGCGCAGCTCTTTGCAAAAGAGAGATATTGGCAAGGTAAAGCTGTCTTGTACCATTGCATTTTTCTCCCAAACGAAGGACACTAGAAAGAAAATTTTAAAGCCTCCTGTTAGACCATCATCTACACGGCATAGCCATGAATTTTCCAATGCGCAGCTCTTTGCAAAAGAGAGATATTGGCAAGGAAAAGCTGTCTTGTACCTTTGCATTTTTCTCCCAAACGAAGGACACTAGAATTAAAATTTTAAAGCCTCCTGTTAGGCCATCATCTGCACGACATAGCCCTGAATTTTCCAATGCGCAGCTCTTTGCAAAAGAGAGATATTGGCAAGGAAAAGCTGTCTTGTACCTTTGCATTTTTCTCCCAAACGAAGGACACTAGAATGAAAATTTTAAAGCCTCCTGTTAGGCCATCATCTACACGGCATAGCCCTGAATTTTCCAATGCGCAGCTCTTTGCAAAAGAGAGATATTGGCAAGGAAAAGCTGTCTTGTACCTTTGCATTTTTCTCCCAAACGAAGGACACTAGAAAGAAAATTTTAAAGCCTCCTGTTAGGCCATCATCTACACGGCATAGCCCTGAATTTTCCAATGCGTAGCTCTTTGCAAAAGAGAGATATTGGCAAGGAAAGCTGTCTTGTACCTTTGCATTTTTCTCCCAAACGAAGGACACTAGAAAGAAAATTTTAAAGCCTCCTGTTAGGCCATCATCTACACGGCATAGCCCAGAATTTTCCAATGCGCAGCTCTTTGCAAAAGAGAGATATTGGCAAGGAAAAGCTGTCTTGTACCTTTGCATTTTTCTCCCAAACGAAGGACACTAGAAAGAAAATTTTAAAGCCTCCTGTTAGGCCATCATCTACACGGCATAGCCCTGAATTTTCCAATGCGCAGCTCTTTGCAAAAGAGAGATATTGGCAAGGAAAAGCTGTCTTGTACCTTTGCATTTTTCTCCCAAACGAAGGACACTAGAATGAAAATTTTAAAGCCTCCTGTTAGGCCATCATCTACACGGCATAGCCCTGAATTTTCCAATGCGCAGCTCTTTGCAAAAGAGAGATATTGGCAAGGAAAAGCTGTCTTGTACCTTTGCAATTTTCTCCCAAACGAAGGACACTAGAAAGAAAATTTTAAAGCCTCCTGTTAGGCCATCATCTACACGGCATAGCCCTGAATTTTCCAATGCGCAGCTCTTTGCAAAAGAGAGATATTGGCAAGGAAAAGCTGTCTTGTACCTTTGCATTTTTCTCCCAAACGAAGGACACTAGAAAGAAAATTTTAAAGCCCCCTGTTAGGCCATCATCTACACGGCATAGCCCTGAATTTTCCAATGCGTAGCTCTTTGCAAAAGAGAGATATTGGCAAGGAAAAGCTGTCTTGTACCTTTGCATTTTTCTCCCAAACGAAGGACACTAGAATGAAAAATTTAAAGCCTCCTGTTAGGCCATCATCTACACGGCATAGCCCTGAATTTTCCAATGCGTAGCTCTTTGCAAAAGAGAGATATTAGCAAGGAAAAGCTGTCTTGTACCTTTGCATTTTTCTCCCAAACGAAGGACACTAGAATGAAAAATTTAAAGCCTCCTGTTAGGCCATCATCTACACGGCATAGCCCTGAATTTTCCAATGCGCAGCTCTTTGCAAAAGAGAGATATTGGCAAGGAAAAGCTGTCTTGTACCTTTGCATTTTTCTCCCAAACGAAGGACACTAGAAAGAAAATTTTAAAGCCTCCTGTCAGGCCATCATCTACACGGCATAGCCCTGAATTTTCCAATGCGCAGCTCTTTGCAAAAGAGAGATATTGGCAAGGAAAAGCTGTCTTGTACCTTTGCATTTTTCTCCCAAACGAAGGACACTAGAAAGAAAATTTTAAAGCCTCCTGTTAGGCCATCATCTACACGGCATAGTCCTGAATTTTCCAATGCGCAGCTCTTTGCAAAAGAGAGATATTGGCAAGGAAAAGCTGTCTTGTACCTTTGCATTTTTCTCCCAAACGAAGGACACTAGAAAGAAAATTTTAAAGCCTCCTGTTAGGCCATCATCTACACGGCATAGCCCTGAATTTTCCAATGCGCAGCTCTTTGCAAAAGAGAGATATTGGCAAGGAAAAGCTGTCTTGTACCTTTGCATTTTTCTCCCAAACGAAGGACACTAGAAAGAAAATTTTAAAGCCTCCTGTTAGGCCATCATCTACACGGCAAAGCCCTGAATTTTCCAATGCGTAGCTCTTTGCAAAAGAGAGATATTGGCAAGGAAAGCTGTCTTGTACCTTTGCATTTTTCTCCCAAACGAAGGACACTAGAAAGAAAATTTTAAAGCCTCCTGTTAGGCCATCATCTACACGGCATAGCCCAGAATTTTCCAATGCGCAGCTCTTTGCAAAAGAGAGATATTGGCAAGGAAAAGCTGTCTTGTACCTTTGCATTTTTCTCCCAAACGAAGGACACTAGAAAGAAATTTTAAAGCCTCCTGTTAGGCCATCATCTACACGGCATAGCCCTGAATTTTCCAATGCGCAGCTCTTTGCAAAAGAGAGATATTGGCAAGGAAAAGCTGTCTTGTACCTTTGCATTTTTCTCCCAAACGAAGGACACTAGAATGAAAATTTTAAAGCCTCCTGTTAGGCCATCATCTACACGGCATAGCCCTGAATTTTCCAATGCGCAGCTCTTTGCAAAAGAGAGATATTGGCAAGGAAAAGCTGTCTTGTACCTTTGCAATTTTCTCCCAAACGAAGGACACTAGAAAGAAAATTTTAAAGCCTCCTGTTAGGCCATCATCTACACGGCATAGCCCTGAATTTTCCAATGCGCAGCTCTTTGCAAAAGAGAGATATTGGCAAGGAAAAGCTGTCTTGTACCTTTGCATTTTTCTCCCAAACGAAGGACACTAGAAAGAAAATTTTAAAGCCCCCTGTTAGGCCATCATCTACACGGCATAGCCCTGAATTTTCCAATGCGTAGCTCTTTGCAAAAGAGAGATATTGGCAAGGAAAAGCTGTCTTGTACCTTTGCATTTTTCTCCCAAACGAAGGACACTAGAATGAAAAATTTAAAGCCTCCTGTTAGGCCATCATCTACACGGCATAGCCCTGAATTTTCCAATGCGCAGCTCTTTGCAAAAGAGAGATATTGGCAAGGAAAAGCTGTCTTGTACCTTTGCATTTTTCTCCCAAACGAAGGACACTAGAAAGAAAATTTTAAAGCCTCCTGTCAGGCCATCATCTACACGGCATAGCCCTGAATTTTCCAATGCGCAGCTCTTTGCAAAAGAGAGATATTGGCAAGGAAAAGCTGTCTTGTACCTTTGCATTTTTCTCCCAAACGAAGGACACTAGAAAGAAAATTTTAAAGCCTCCTGTTAGGCCATCATCTACACGGCATAGTCCTGAATTTTCCAATGCGCAGCTCTTTGCAAAAGAGAGATATTGGCAAGGAAAAGCTGTCTTGTACCTTTGCATTTTTCTCCCAAACGAAGGACACTAGAAAGAAAATTTTAAAGCCTCCTGTTAGGCCATCATCTACACGGCATAGCCCTGAATTTTCCAATGCGCAGCTCTTTGCAAAAGAGAGATATTGGCAAGGAAAAGCTGTCTTGTACCTTTGCATTTTTTTCCCAAACGAAGGACACTAGAATAAAAATTTTAAAGCCTCCTGTTAGTGCTTCATCTACACGGTATAGCCCTGAATTTTCCAATGCGTAGCTCTTTGCAAAAGAGAGATATTGGCAAGGAAAAGCTGTCTTGTACCTTTGCATTTTTCTCCCAAACGAAGGACACTAGAAAGAAAATTTTAAAGCCTCCTGTTAGGCCATCATCTACACGGCATAGCCCTGAATTTTCCAATGCGCAGCTCTCTGCAAAAGAGAGATATTGGCAAGGAAAAGCTGTTTTGTACCTTTGCATTTTTCTCCCAAACGAAGGACACTAGTAAGAAAATTTTAAAGCCTCCTGTTAGGCCATCATCTACACGGCATAGCCCTGAATTTTCCAATGCGCAGCTCTTTGCAAAAGAGAGATATTGGCAAGGAAAAGCTGTCTTGTACCTTTGCATTTTTCTCCCAAACGAAGGACACTAGAATTAAAATTTTAAAGCCCTCCTGTTAGGCCATTTTCCAATGCGCAGCTCTTTGCAAAAGAGAGATATTGGCAAGGAAAAGCTGTCTTGTACCTTTGCATTTTTCTCCCAAACGAAGGACACTAGAAAGTAAATTTTAAAGCCTCCTGTTAGGCCATCATCTACACGACATAGCCCTGAATTTTCCAATGCGCAGCTCTTTGCAAAAGAGAGATATTGGCAAGGAAAAGCTGTCTTGTACCTTTGCATTTTTCTCCCAAACGAAGGACACTAGAAAGAAAATTTTAAAGCCTCCTGTTTAGACCATCATCTACACGGCATAGCCATGAATTTTCCAATGCGCAGCTCTTTGCAAAAGAGAGATATTGGCAAGGAAAAGCTGTCTTGTACCTTTGCATTTTTCTCCCAAACGAAGGACACTAGAATTAAAATTTTAAAGCCTCCTGTTAGGCCATCATCTACACGACATAGCCCTGAATTTTCCAATGCGCAGCTCTTTGCAAAAGAGAGATATTGGCAAGGAAAAGCTGTCTTGTACCTTTGCATTTTTCTCCCAAACGAAGGACACTAGAAAGAAAATTTTAAAGCCCCCTGTTAGGCCATCATCTACACGGCATAGCCCTGAATTTTCCAATGCGTAGCTCTTTGCAAAAGAGAGATATTGGCAAGGAAAAGCTGTCTTGTACCTTTGCATTTTTCTCCCAAACGAAGGACACTAGAAAGAAAATTTTAAAGCCTCCTGTTAGGCCATCATCTACACGACATAGCCCTGAATTTTCCAATGCGTAGCTCTTTGCAAAAGAGAGATATTGGCAAGGAAAAGCTGTCTTGCACCTTTGCATTTTTCTCCCAAACGAAGGACACTAGAAAGAAAATTTTAAAGCCTCCTGTTAGGCCATCATCTACACGACATAGCCCTGAATTTTCCAAAGCGCAGCTCTTTGCAAAAGAGAGATATTGGCAAGGTAAAGCTGTCTTGTACCATTGCATTTTTCTCCCAAACGAAGGACACTAGAAAGAAAATTTTAAAGCCTCCTGTTAGACCATCATCTACACGGCATAGCCATGAATTTTCCAATGCGCAGCTCTTTGCAAAAGAGAGATATTGGCAAGGAAAAGCTGTCTTGTACCTTTGCATTTTTCTCCCAAACGAAGGACACTAGAATTAAAATTTTAAAGCCTCCTGTTAGGCCATCATCTGCACGACATAGCCCTGAATTTTCCAATGCGCAGCTCTTTGCAAAAGAGAGATATTGGCAAGGAAAAGCTGTCTTGTACCTTTGCATTTTTCTCCCAAACGAAGGACACTAGAATGAAAATTTTAAAGCCTCCTGTTAGGCCATCATCTACACGGCATAGCCCTGAATTTTCCAATGCGCAGCTCTTTGCAAAAGAGAGATATTGGCAAGGAAAAGCTGTCTTGTACCTTTGCATTTTTCTCCCAAACGAAGGACACTAGAAAGAAAATTTTAAAGCCTCCTGTTAGGCCATCATCTACACGGCATAGCCCTGAATTTTCCAATGCGTAGCTCTTTGCAAAAGAGAGATATTGGCAAGGAAAGCTGTCTTGTACCTTTGCATTTTTCTCCCAAACGAAGGACACTAGAAAGAAAATTTTAAAGCCTCCTGTTAGGCCATCATCTACACGGCATAGCCCAGAATTTTCCAATGCGCAGCTCTTTGCAAAAGAGAGATATTGGCAAGGAAAAGCTGTCTTGTACCTTTGCATTTTTCTCCCAAACGAAGGACACTAGAAAGAAAATTTTAAAGCCTCCTGTTAGGCCATCATCTACACGGCATAGCCCTGAATTTTCCAATGCGCAGCTCTTTGCAAAAGAGAGATATTGGCAAGGAAAAGCTGTCTTGTACCTTTGCATTTTTCTCCCAAACGAAGGACACTAGAATGAAAATTTTAAAGCCTCCTGTTAGGCCATCATCTACACGGCATAGCCCTGAATTTTCCAATGCGCAGCTCTTTGCAAAAGAGAGATATTGGCAAGGAAAAGCTGTCTTGTACCTTTGCATTTTTCTCCCAAACGAAGGACACTAGAAAGAAAATTTTAAAGCCCCCTGTTAGGCCATCATCTACACGGCATAGCCCTGAATTTTCCAATGCGTAGCTCTTTGCAAAAGAGAGATATTGGCAAGGAAAAGCTGTCTTGTACCTTTGCATTTTTCTCCCAAACGAAGGACACTAGAAAGAAAATTTTAAAGCCTCCTGTTAGGCCATCATCTACACGACATAGCCCTGAATTTTCCAATGCGTAGCTCTTTGCAAAAGAGAGATATTGGCAAGGAAAAGCTGTCTTGCACCTTTGCATTTTTCTCCCAAACGAAGGACACTAGAAAGAAAATTTTAAAGCCTCCTGTTAGGCCATCATCTACACGACATAGCCCTGAATTTTCCAATGCGCAGCTCTTTGCAAAAGAGAGATATTGGCAAGGTAAAGCTGTCTTGTACCATTGCATTTTTCTCCCAAACGAAGGACACTAGAAAGAAAATTTTAAAGCCTCCTGTTAGACCATCATCTACACGGCATAGCCATGAATTTTCCAATGCGCAGCTCTTTGCAAAAGAGAGATATTGGCAAGGAAAAGCTGTCTTGTACCTTTGCATTTTTCTCCCAAACGAAGGACACTAGAATTAAAATTTTAAAGCCTCCTGTTAGGCCATCATCTGCACGACATAGCCCTGAATTTTCCAATGCGCAGCTCTTTGCAAAAGAGAGATATTGGCAAGGAAAAGCTGTCTTGTACCTTTGCATTTTTCTCCCAAACGAAGGACACTAGAATGAAAATTTTAAAGCCTCCTGTTAGGCCATCATCTACACGGCATAGCCCTGAATTTTCCAATGCGCAGCTCTTTGCAAAAGAGAGATATTGGCAAGGAAAAGCTGTCTTGTACCTTTGCATTTTTCTCCCAAACGAAGGACACTAGAAAGAAAATTTTAAAGCCTCCTGTTAGGCCATCATCTACACGGCATAGCCCTGAATTTTCCAATGCGTAGCTCTTTGCAAAAGAGAGATATTGGCAAGGAAAGCTGTCTTGTACCTTTGCATTTTTCTCCCAAACGAAGGACACTAGAAAGAAAATTTTAAAGCCTCCTGTTAGGCCATCATCTACACGGCATAGCCCAGAATTTTCCAATGCGCAGCTCTTTGCAAAAGAGAGATATTGGCAAGGAAAAGCTGTCTTGTACCTTTGCATTTTTCTCCCAAACGAAGGACACTAGAAAGAAAATTTTAAAGCCTCCTGTTAGGCCATCATCTACACGGCATAGCCCTGAATTTTCCAATGCGCAGCTCTTTGCAAAAGAGAGATATTGGCAAGGAAAAGCTGTCTTGTACCTTTGCATTTTTCTCCCAAACGAAGGACACTAGAATGAAAATTTTAAAGCCTCCTGTTAGGCCATCATCTACACGGCATAGCCCTGAATTTTCCAATGCGCAGCTCTTTGCAAAAGAGAGATATTGGCAAGGAAAAGCTGTCTTGTACCTTTGCAATTTTCTCCCAAACGAAGGACACTAGAAAGAAAATTTTAAAGCCTCCTGTTAGGCCATCATCTACACGGCATAGCCCTGAATTTTCCAATGCGCAGCTCTTTGCAAAAGAGAGATATTGGCAAGGAAAAGCTGTCTTGTACCTTTGCATTTTTCTCCCAAACGAAGGACACTAGAAAGAAAATTTTAAAGCCCCCTGTTAGGCCATCATCTACACGGCATAGCCCTGAATTTTCCAATGCGTAGCTCTTTGCAAAAGAGAGATATTGGCAAGGAAAAGCTGTCTTGTACCTTTGCATTTTTCTCCCAAACGAAGGACACTAGAATGAAAAATTTAAAGCCTCCTGTTAGGCCATCATCTACACGGCATAGCCCTGAATTTTCCAATGCGTAGCTCTTTGCAAAAGAGAGATATTAGCAAGGAAAAGCTGTCTTGTACCTTTGCATTTTTCTCCCAAACGAAGGACACTAGAATGAAAAATTTAAAGCCTCCTGTTAGGCCATCATCTACACGGCATAGCCCTGAATTTTCCAATGCGCAGCTCTTTGCAAAAGAGAGATATTGGCAAGGAAAAGCTGTCTTGTACCTTTGCATTTTTCTCCCAAACGAAGGACACTAGAAAGAAAATTTTAAAGCCTCCTGTCAGGCCATCATCTACACGGCATAGCCCTGAATTTTCCAATGCGCAGCTCTTTGCAAAAGAGAGATATTGGCAAGGAAAAGCTGTCTTGTACCTTTGCATTTTTCTCCCAAACGAAGGACACTAGAAAGAAAATTTTAAAGCCTCCTGTTAGGCCATCATCTACACGGCATAGTCCTGAATTTTCCAATGCGCAGCTCTTTGCAAAAGAGAGATATTGGCAAGGAAAAGCTGTCTTGTACCTTTGCATTTTTCTCCCAAACGAAGGACACTAGAAAGAAAATTTTAATGCCTCCTGTTAGGCCATCATCTACACGGCATAGCCCTGAATTTTCCAATGCGCAGCTCTTTGCAAAAGAGAGATATTGGCAAGGAAAAGCTGTCTTGTACCTTTGCATTTTTTTCCCAAACGAAGGACACTAGAATGAAAATTTTAAAGCCTCCTGTTAGTGCTTCATCTACACGGTATAGCCCTGAATTTTCCAATGCGTAGCTCTTTGCAGAAGAGAGATATTGGCAAGGAAAAGCTGTCTTGTACCTTTGCATTTTTCTCCCAAACGAAGGACACTAGAAAGAAAATTTTAAAGCCTCCTGTTAGGCCATCATCTACACGGCATAGCCCTGAATTTTCCAATGCGCAGCTCTCTGCAAAAGAGAGATATTGGCAAGGAAAAGCTGTTTTGTACCTTTGCATTTTTCTCCCAAACGAAGGACACTAGAAAGAAAATTTTAAAGCCTCCTGTTAGGCCATCATCTACACGGCATAGCCCTGAATTTTCCAATGCGCAGCTCTTTGCAAAAGAGAGATATTGGCAAGGAAAAGCTGTCTTGTACCTTTGCATTTTTCTCCCAAACGAAGGACACTAGAATTAAAATTTTAAAGCCCTCCTGTTAGGCCATTTTCCAATGCGCAGCTCTTTGCAAAAGAGAGATATTGGCAAGGAAAAGCTGTCTTGTACCTTTGCATTTTTCTCCCAAACGAAGGACACTAGAAAGTAAATTTTAAAGCCTCCTGTTAGGCCATCATCTACACGACATAGCCCTGAATTTTCCAATGCGCAGCTCTTTGCAAAAGAGAGATATTGGCAAGGAAAAGCTGTCTTGTACCTTTGCATTTTTCTCCCAAACGAAGGACACTAGAAAGAAAATTTTAAAGCCTCCTGTTTAGACCATCATCTACACGGCATAGCCATGAATTTTCCAATGCGCAGCTCTTTGCAAAAGAGAGATATTGGCAAGGAAAAGCTGTCTTGTACCTTTGCATTTTTCTCCCAAACGAAGGACACTAGAATTAAAATTTTAAAGCCTCCTGTTAGGCCATCATCTACACGACATAGCCCTGAATTTTCCAATGCGCAGCTCTTTGCAAAAGAGAGATATTGGCAAGGAAAAGCTGTCTTGTACCTTTGCATTTTTCTCCCAAACGAAGGACACTAGAAAGAAAATTTTAAAGCCCCCTGTTAGGCCATCATCTACACGGCATAGCCCTGAATTTTCCAATGCGTAGCTCTTTGCAAAAGAGAGATATTGGCAAGGAAAAGCTGTCTTGTACCTTTGCATTTTTCTCCCAAACGAAGGACACTAGAATGAAAAATTTAAAGCCTCCTGTTAGGCCATCATCTACACGGCATAGCCCTGAATTTTCCAATGCGCAGCTCTTTGCAAAAGAGAGATATTGGCAAGGAAAAGCTGTCTTGTACCTTTGCATTTTTCTCCCAAACGAAGGACACTAGAAAGAAAATTTTAAAGCCTCCTGTCAGGCCATCATCTACACGGCATAGTCCTGAATTTTCCAATGCGCAGCTCTTTGCAAAAGAGAGATATTGGCAAGGAAAAGCTGTCTTGTACCTTTGCATTTTTCTCCCAAACGAAGGACACTAGAAAGAAAATTTTAAAGCCTCCTGTTAGGCCATCATCTACACGGCATAGCCCTGAATTTTCCAATGCGCAGCTCTTTGCAAAAGAGAGATATTGGCAAGGAAAAGCTGTCTTGTACCTTTGCATTTTTTTCCCAAACGAAGGACACTAGAATGAAAATTTTAAAGCCTCCTGTTAGTGCTTCATCTACACGGTATAGCCCTGAATTTTCCAATGCGTAGCTCTTTGCAAAAGAGAGATATTGGCAAGGAAAAGCTGTCTTGTACCTTTGCATTTTTCTCCCAAACGAAGGACACTAGAAAGAAAATTTTAAAGCCTCCTGTTAGGCCATCATCTACACGGCATAGCCCTGAATTTTCCAATGCGCAGCTCTCTGCAAAAGAGAGATATTGGCAAGGAAAAGCTGTTTTGTACCTTTGCATTTTTCTCCCAAACGAAGGACACTAGAAAGAAAATTTTAAAGCCTCCTGTTAGGCCATCATCTACACGGCATAGCCCTGAATTTTCCAATGCGCAGCTCTTTGCAAAAGAGAGATATTGGCAAGGAAAAGCTGTCTTGTACCTTTGCATTTTTCTCCCAAACGAAGGACACTAGAATTAAAATTTTAAAGCCCTCCTGTTAGGCCATTTTCCAATGCGCAGCTCTTTGCAAAAGAGAGATATTGGCAAGGAAAAGCTGTCTTGTACCTTTGCATTTTTCTCCCAAACGAAGGACACTAGAAAGTAAATTTTAAAGCCTCCTGTTAGGCCATCATCTACACGACATAGCCCTGAATTTTCCAATGCGCAGCTCTTTGCAAAAGAGAGATATTGGCAAGGAAAAGCTGTCTTGTACCTTTGCATTTTTCTCCCAAACGAAGGACACTAGAAAGAAAATTTTAAAGCCTCCTGTTTAGACCATCATCTACACGGCATAGCCATGAATTTTCCAATGCGCAGCTCTTGGCAAAAGAGAGATATTGGCAAGGAAAAGCTGTCTTGTACCTTTGCATTTTTCTCCCAAACGAAGGACACTAGAATTAAAATTTTAAAGCCTCCTGTTAGGCCATCATCTACACGACATAGCCCTGAATTTTCCAATGCGCAGCTCTTTGCAAAAGAGAGATATTGGCAAGGACAAGCTGTCTTGTACCTTTGCATTTTTCTCCCAAACGAAGGTCACTAGAAAGAAAATTTTAAAGCCTCCTGTTAGGCCATCATCTACACGACATAGCCCTGAATTTTCCAATGCGTAGCTCTTTGCAAAAGAGAGATATTGGCAAGGAAAAGCTGTCTTGCACCTTTGCATTTTTCTCCCAAACGAAGGACACTAGATAGAAAATTTTAAAGCCTCCTGTTAGGCCATCATCTACACGACATAGCCCTGAATTTTCCAATGTGCAGCTCTTTGCAAAAGAGAGATATTGGCAAGGTAAAGCTGTCTTGTACCATTGCATTTTTCTCCCAAACGAAGGACACTAGAAAGAAAATTTTAAAGCCTCCTGTTAGGCCATCATCTACACGACATAGCCCTGAATTTTCCAATGCGCAGCTCTTTGCAAAAGAGAGATATTGGCAAGGAAAAGCTGTCTTGTACCTTTGCATTTTTCTCCCAAACGAAGGACACTAGAATTAAAATTTTAAAGCCTCCTGTTAGGCCATTTTCCAATGCGCAGCTCTTTGCAAAAGAGAGATATTGGCAAGGAAAAGCTGTCTTGTACCTTTGCATTTTTCTCCCAAACGAAGGTCACTAGAAAGAAAATTTTAAAGCCTCCTGTTAGGCCATCATCTACACGACATAGCCCTGAATTTTCCAATGCGCAGCTCTTTGCAAAAGAGAGATATTGGCAAGGAAAAGCTGTCTTGTACCTTTGCATTTTTCTCCCAAACGAAGGACACTAGAATTAAAATTTTAAAGCCTCCTGTTAGGCCATTTTCCAATGCGCAGCTCTTTGCAAAAGAGAGATATTGGCAAGGAAAAGCTGTCTTGTACCTTTGCATTTTTCTCCCAAACGAAGGACACTAGAAAGAAAATTTTAAAGCCTCCTGTTAGGCCATCATCTACACGACATAGCCCTGAATGTTCCAATGCGCAGCTCTTTGCAAAAGAGAGATATTGGCAAGGAAAAGCTGTCTTGTACCTTTGCATTTTCTCCCAAACGAAGGTCACTAGAAATAAAATTTTAAAGCCTCCTGTTAGGCCATCATCTACACGACATAGCCCTGAATTTTCCAATGCGCAGCTCTTTGCAAAAGAGAGATATTGGCAAGGAAAAGCTGTCTTGTACCTTTGCATTTTTCTCCCAAACGAAGGACACTAGAAAGAAAATTTTAAAGCCTCCTGTTTAGACCATCATCTACACGGCATAGCCATGAATTTTCCAATGCGCAGCTCTTTGCAAAAGAGAGATATTGGCAAGGAAAAGCTGTCTTGTACCTTTGCATTTTTCTCCCAAACGAAGGTCACTAGAAAGAAAATTTTAAAGCCTCCTGTTAGGCCATCATCTACACGACATAGCCCTGAATTTTCCAATGCGTAGCTCTTTGCAAAAGAGAGATATTGGCAAGGAAAAGCTGTCTTGCACCTTTGCATTTTTCTCCCAAACGAAGGACACTAGAAAGAAAATTTTAAAGCCTCCTGTTAGGCCATCATCTACACGACATAGCCCTGAATTTTCCAATGCGCAGCTCTTTGCAAAAGAGAGATATTGGCAAGGTAAAGCTGTCTTGTACCATTGCATTTTTCTCCCAAACGAAGGACACTAGAAAGAAAATTTTAAAGCCTCCTGTTAGACCATCATCTACACGGCATAGCCATGAATTTTCCAATGCGCAGCTCTTTGCAAAAGAGAGATATTGGCAAGGAAAAGCTGTCTTGTACCTTTGCATTTTTCTCCCAAACGAAGGACACTAGAATTAAAATTTTAAAGCCTCCTGTTAGGCCATCATTTGCACGACATAGCCCTGAATTTTCCAATGCGCAGCTCTTTGCAAAAGAGAGATATTGGCAAGGAAAAGCTGTCTTGTACCTTTGCATTTTCTCCCAAACGAAGGTCACTAGAAATAAAATTTTAAAGCCTCCTGTTAGGCCATCATCTACACGACATAGCCCTGAATTTTCCAATGCGCAGCTCTATGCAAAAGAGAGATATTGGCAAGGAAAAGCTGTCTTGTACCATTGCATTTTTCTCCCAAACGAAGGACACTAGAAAGAAAATTTTAAAGCCTCCTGTTAGGCCATCATCTACACGACATAGCCCTGAATTTTCCAATGCGCAGCTCTTTGCAAAAGAGAGATATTGGCAAGGAAAAGCTGTCTTGTACCTTTGCATTTTTCTCCCAAACGAAGGACACTAGAATTAAAATTTTAAAGCCTCCTGTTAGGCCATTTTCCAATGCGCAGCTCTTTGCAAAAGAGAGATATTGGCAAGGAAAAGCTGTCTTGTACCTTTGCATTTTTCTCCCAAACGAAGGTCACTAGAAAGAAAATTTTAAAGCCTCCTGTTAGGCCATCATCTACACGACATAGCCCTGAATTTTCCAATGCGCAGCTCTTTGCAAAAGAGAGATATTGGCAAGGAAAAGCTGTCTTGTACCTTTGCATTTTTCTCCCAAACGAAGGACACTAGAATTAAAATTTTAAAGCCTCCTGTTAGGCCATTTTCCAATGCGCAGCTCTTTGCAAAAGAGAGATATTGGCAAGGAAAAGCTGTCTTGTACCTTTGCATTTTTCTCCCAAACGAAGGACACTAGAAAGAAAATTTTAAAGCCTCCTGTTAGGCCATCATCTACACGACATAGCCCTGAATGTTCCAATGCGCAGCTCTTTGCAAAAGAGAGATATTGGCAAGGAAAAGCTGTCTTGTACCTTTGCATTTTCTCCCAAACGAAGGTCACTAGAAATAAAATTTTAAAGCCTCCTGTTAGGCCATCATCTACACGACATAGCCCTGAATTTTCCAATGCGCAGCTCTTTGCAAAAGAGAGATATTGGCAAGGAAAAGCTGTCTTGTACCTTTGCATTTTTCTCCCAAACGAAGGACACTAGAAAGAAAATTTTAAAGCCTCCTGTTTAGACCATCATCTACACGGCATAGCCATGAATTTTCCAATGCGCAGCTCTTTGCAAAAGAGAGATATTGGCAAGGAAAAGCTGTCTTGTACCTTTGCATTTTTCTCCCAAACGAAGGTCACTAGAAAGAAAATTTTAAAGCCTCCTGTTAGGCCATCATCTACACGACATAGCCCTGAATTTTCCAATGCGTAGCTCTTTGCAAAAGAGAGATATTGGCAAGGAAAAGCTGTCTTGCACCTTTGCATTTTTCTCCCAAACGAAGGACACTAGAAAGAAAATTTTAAAGCCTCCTGTTAGGCCATCATCTACACGACATAGCCCTGAATTTTCCAATGCGCAGCTCTTTGCAAAAGAGAGATATTGGCAAGGTAAAGCTGTCTTGTACCATTGCATTTTTCTCCCAAACGAAGGACACTAGAAAGAAAATTTTAAAGCCTCCTGTTAGACCATCATCTACACGGCATAGCCATGAATTTTCCAATGCGCAGCTCTTTGCAAAAGAGAGATATTGGCAAGGAAAAGCTGTCTTGTACCTTTGCATTTTTCTCCCAAACGAAGGACACTAGAATTAAAATTTTAAAGCCTCCTGTTAGGCCATCATCTGCACGACATAGCCCTGAATTTTCCAATGCGCAGCTCTTTGCAAAAGAGAGATATTGGCAAGGAAAAGCTGTCTTGTACCTTTGCATTTTCTCCCAAACGAAGGTCACTAGAAATAAAATTTTAAAGCCTCCTGTTAGGCCATCATCTACACGACATAGCCCTGAATTTTCCAATGCGCAGCTCTTTGCAAAAGAGAGATATTGGCAAGGAAAAGCTGTCTTGTACCTTTGCATTTTTCTCCCAAACGAAGGTCACTAGAAAGAAAATTTTAAAGCCTCCTGTTAGGCCATCATCTACACGACATAGCCCTGAATTTTCCAATGCGTAGCTCTTTGCAAAAGAGAGATATTGGCAAGGAAAAGCTGTCTTGCACCTTTGCATTTTTCTCCCAAACGAAGGACACTAGAAAGAAAATTTTAAAGCCTCCTGTTAGGCCATCATCTACACGACATAGCCCTGAATTTTCCAATGCGCAGCTCTTTGCAAAAGAGAGATATTGGCAAGGTAAAGCTGTCTTGTACCATTGCATTTTTCTCCCAAACGAAGGACACTAGAAAGAAAATTTTAAAGCCTCCTGTTAGACCATCATCTACACGGCATAGCCATGAATTTTCCAATGCGCAGCTCTTTGCAAAAGAGAGATATTGGCAAGGAAAAGCTGTCTTGTACCTTTGCATTTTTCTCCCAAACGAAGGACACTAGAATTAAAATTTTAAAGCCTCCTGTTAGGCCATCATCTGCACGACATAGCCCTGAATTTTCCAATGCGCAGCTCTTTGCAAAAGAGAGATATTGGCAAGGAAAAGCTGTCTTGTACCTTTGCATTTTTCTCCCAAACGAAGGACACTAGAATGAAAATTTTAAAGCCTCCTGTTAGGCCATCATCTACACGGCATAGCCCTGAATTTTCCAATGCGCAGCTCTTTGCAAAAGAGAGATATTGGCAAGGAAAAGCTGTCTTGTACCTTTGCATTTTTCTCCCAAACGAAGGACACTAGAAAGAAAATTTTAAAGCCTCCTGTTAGGCCATCATCTACACGGCATAGCCCTGAATTTTCCAATGCGTAGCTCTTTGCAAAAGAGAGATATTGGCAAGGAAAGCTGTCTTGTACCTTTGCATTTTTCTCCCAAACGAAGGACACTAGAAAGAAAATTTTAAAGCCTCCTGTTAGGCCATCATCTACACGGCATAGCCCAGAATTTTCCAATGCGCAGCTCTTTGCAAAAGAGAGATATTGGCAAGGAAAAGCTGTCTTGTACCTTTGCATTTTTCTCCCAAACGAAGGACACTAGAAAGAAAATTTTAAAGCCTCCTGTTAGGCCATCATCTACACGGCATAGCCCTGAATTTTCCAATGCGCAGCTCTTTGCAAAAGAGAGATATTGGCAAGGAAAAGCTGTCTTGTACCTTTGCATTTTTCTCCCAAACGAAGGACACTAGAATGAAAATTTTAAAGCCTCCTGTTAGGCCATCATCTACACGGCATAGCCCTGAATTTTCCAATGCGCAGCTCTTTGCAAAAGAGAGATATTGGCAAGGAAAAGCTGTCTTGTACCTTTGCAATTTTCTCCCAAACGAAGGACACTAGAATGAAAATTTTAAAGCCTCCTGTTAGGCCATCATCTACACGTCATAGCCCAGAATTTTCCAATGCGCAGCTCTTTGCAAAAGAGAGATATTGGCAAGGAAAAGCTGTCTTTTACCTTTGCATTTTTCTCCCAAACGAAGGACACTAGAAAGAAAATTTTAAAGCCTCCTGTTAGGCCATCATCTACACGGCATAGCCCTGAATTTTCCAATGCGCAGCTCTTTGCAAAAGAGAGATATTGGCAAGGAAAAGCTGTCTTGTACCTTTGCATTTTTCTCCCAAACGAAGGACACTAGAAAGAAAATTTTAAAGCCCCCTGTTAGGCCATCATCTACACGGCATAGCCCTGAATTTTCCAATGCGTAGCTCTTTGCAAAAGAGAGATATTGGCAAGGAAAAGCTGTCTTGTACCTTTGCATTTTTCTCCCAAACGAAGGACACTAGAATGAAAATTTTAAAGCCTCCTGTTAGGCCATCATCTACACGGCATAGCCCTGAATTTTCCAATGCGCAGCTCTTTGCAAAAGAGAGATATTGGCAAGGAAAAGCTGTCTTGTACCTTTGCATTTTTCTCCCAAACGAAGGACACTAGAAAGAAAATTTTAAAGCCTCCTGTCAGGCCATCATCTACACGGCATAGCCCTGAATTTTCCAATGCGCAGCTCTTTGCAAAAGAGAGATATTGGCAAGGAAAAGCTGTCTTGTACCTTTGCATTTTTCTCCCAAACGAAGGACACTAGAATTAAAATTTTAAAGCCTCCTGTTAGGCCATCATCTGCACGACATAGCCCTGAATTTTCCAATGCGCAGCTCTTTGCAAAAGAGAGATATTGGCAAGGAAAAGCTGTCTTGTACCTTTGCATTTTTCTCCCAAACGAAGGACACTAGAATTAAAATTTTAAAGCCTCCTGTTAGGCCATCATCTACACGGCATAGCCCTGAATTTTCCAATGCGCAGCTCTTTGCAAAAGAGAGATATTGGCAAGGAAAAGCTGTCTTGTACCTTTGCATTTTTCTCCCAAACGAAGGACACTAGAAAGAAAATTTTAAAGCCTCCTGTTAGGCCATCATCTACACGGCATAGCCCTGAATTTTCCAATGCGTAGCTCTTTGCAAAAGAGAGATATTGGCAAGGAAAGCTGTCTTGTACCTTTGCATTTTTCTCCCAAACGAAGGACACTAGAAAGAAAATTTTAAAGCCTCCTGTTAGGCCATCATCTACACGGCATAGCCCAGAATTTTCCAATGCGCAGCTCTTTGCAAAAGAGAGATATTGGCAAGGAAAAGCTGTCTTGTACCTTTGCATTTTTCTCCCAAACGAAGGACACTAGAAAGAAAATTTTAAAGCCTCCTGTTAGGCCATCATCTACACGGCATAGCCCTGAATTTTCCAATGCGTAGCTCTTTGCAAAAGAGAGATATTGGCAAGGAAAAGCTGTCTTGTACCTTTGCATTTTTCTCCCAAACGAAGGACACTAGAATGAAAAATTTAAAGCCTCCTGTTAGGCCATCATCTACACGGCATAGCCCTGAATTTTCCAATGCGTAGCTCTTTGCAAAAGAGAGATATTGGCAAGGAAAAGCTGTCTTGTACCTTTGCATTTTTCTCCCAAACGAAGGACACTAGAATGAAAAATTTAAAGCCTCCTGTTAGGCCATCATCTACACGGCATAGCCCTGAATTTTCCAATGCGTAGCTCTTTGCAAAAGAGAGATATTAGCAAGGAAAAGCTGTCTTGTACCTTTGCATTTTTCTCCCAAACGAAGGACACTAGAATGAAAAATTTAAAGCCTCCTGTTAGGCCATCATCTACACGGCATAGCCCTGAATTTTCCAATGCGCAGCTCTTTGCAAAAGAGAGATATTGGCAAGGAAAAGCTGTCTTGTACCTTTGCATTTTTCTCCCAAACGAAGGACACTAGAAAGAAAATTTTAAAGCCTCCTGTCAGGCCATCATCTACACGGCATAGCCCTGAATTTTCCAATGCGCAGCTCTTTGCAAAAGAGAGATATTGGCAAGGAAAAGCTGTCTTGTACCTTTGCATTTTTCTCCCAAACGAAGGACACTAGAAAGAAAATTTTAAAGCCTCCTGTTAGGCCATCATCTACACGGCATAGTCCTGAATTTTCCAATGCGCAGCTCTTTGCAAAAGAGAGATATTGGCAAGGAAAAGCTGTCTTGTACCTTTGCATTTTTCTCCCAAACGAAGGACACTAGAAAGAAAATTTTAAAGCCTCCTGTTAGGCCATCATCTACACGGCATAGCCCTGAATTTTCCAATGCGCAGCTCTTTGCAAAAGAGAGATATTGGCAAGGAAAAGCTGTCTTGTACCTTTGCATTTTTTTCCCAAACGAAGGACACTAGAATGAAAATTTTAAAGCCTCCTGTTAGTGCTTCATCTACACGGTATAGCCCTGAATTTTCCAATGCGTAGCTCTTTGCAGAAGAGAGATATTGGCAAGGAAAAGCTGTCTTGTACCTTTGCATTTTTCTCCCAAACGAAGGACACTAGAAAGAAAATTTTAAAGCCTCCTGTCAGGCCATCATCTACACGGCATAGCCCTGAATTTTCCAATGCGCAGCTCTTTGCAAAAGAGAGATATTGGCAAGGAAAAGCTGTCTTGTACCTTTGCATTTTTCTCCCAAACGAAGGACACTAGAATTAAAATTTTAAAGCCTCCTGTTAGGCCATCATCTGCACGACATAGCCCTGAATTTTCCAATGCGCAGCTCTTTGCAAAAGAGAGATATTGGCAAGGAAAAGCTGTCTTGTACCTTTGCATTTTTCTCCCAAACGAAGGACACTAGAATTAAAATTTTAAAGCCTCCTGTTAGGCCATCATCTACACGGCATAGCCCTGAATTTTCCAATGCGCAGCTCTTTGCAAAAGAGAGATATTGGCAAGGAAAAGCTGTCTTGTACCTTTGCATTTTTCTCCCAAACGAAGGACACTAGAAAGAAAATTTTAAAGCCTCCTGTTAGGCCATCATCTACACGGCATAGCCCTGAATTTTCCAATGCGTAGCTCTTTGCAAAAGAGAGATATTGGCAAGGAAAGCTGTCTTGTACCTTTGCATTTTTCTCCCAAACGAAGGACACTAGAAAGAAAATTTTAAAGCCTCCTGTTAGGCCATCATCTACACGGCATAGCCCAGAATTTTCCAATGCGCAGCTCTTTGCAAAAGAGAGATATTGGCAAGGAAAAGCTGTCTTGTACCTTTGCATTTTTCTCCCAAACGAAGGACACTAGAAAGAAAATTTTAAAGCCTCCTGTCAGGCCATCATCTACACGGCATAGCCCTGAATTTTCCAATGCGCAGCTCTTTGCAAAAGAGAGATATTGGCAAGGAAAAGCTGTCTTGTACCTTTGCATTTTTCTCCCAAACGAAGGACACTAGAAAGAAAATTTTAAAGCCTCCTGTTAGGCCATCATCTACACGGCATAGTCCTGAATTTTCCAATGCGCAGCTCTTTGCAAAAGAGAGATATTGGCAAGGAAAAGCTGTCTTGTACCTTTGCATTTTTCTCCCAAACGAAGGACACTAGAAAGAAAATTTTAAAGCCTCCTGTTAGGCCATCATCTACACGGCATAGCCCTGAATTTTCCAATGCGCAGCTCTTTGCAAAAGAGAGATATTGGCAAGGAAAAGCTGTCTTGTACCTTTGCATTTTTTTCCCAAACGAAGGACACTAGAATGAAAATTTTAAAGCCTCCTGTTAGTGCTTCATCTACACGGTATAGCCCTGAATTTTCCAATGCGTAGCTCTTTGCAGAAGAGAGATATTGGCAAGGAAAAGCTGTCTTGTACCTTTGCATTTTTCTCCCAAACGAAGGACACTAGAAAGAAAATTTTAAAGCCTCCTGTTAGGCCATCATCTACACGGCATAGCCCTGAATTTTCCAATGCGCAGCTCTCTGCAAAAGAGAGATATTGGCAAGGAAAAGCTGTTTTGTACCTTTGCATTTTTCTCCCAAACGAAGGACACTAGAAAGAAAATTTTAAAGCCTCCTGTTAGGCCATCATCTACACGGCATAGCCCTGAATTTTCCAATGCGCAGCTCTTTGCAAAAGAGAGATATTGGCAAGGAAAAGCTGTCTTGTACCTTTGCATTTTTCTCCCAAACGAAGGACACTAGAATTAAAATTTTAAAGCCCTCCTGTTAGGCCATTTTCCAATGCGCAGCTCTTTGCAAAAGAGAGATATTGGCAAGGAAAAGCTGTCTTGTACCTTTGCATTTTTCTCCCAAACGAAGGACACTAGAAAGTAAATTTTAAAGCCTCCTGTTAGGCCATCATCTACACGACATAGCCCTGAATTTTCCAATGCGCAGCTCTTTGCAAAAGAGAGATATTGGCAAGGAAAAGCTGTCTTGTACCTTTGCATTTTTCTCCCAAACGAAGGACACTAGAAAGAAAATTTTAAAGCCTCCTGTTTAGACCATCATCTACACGGCATAGCCATGAATTTTCCAATGCGCAGCTCTTTGCAAAAGAGAGATATTGGCAAGGAAAAGCTGTCTTGTACCTTTGCATTTTTCTCCCAAACGAAGGACACTAGAATGAAAAATTTAAAGCCTCCTGTTAGGCCATCATCTACACGGCATAGCCCTGAATTTTCCAATGCGCAGCTCTTTGCAAAAGAGAGATATTGGCAAGGAAAAGCTGTCTTGTACCTTTGCATTTTTCTCCCAAACGAAGGACACTAGAAAGAAAATTTTAAAGCCTCCTGTCAGGCCATCATCTACACGGCATAGCCCTGAATTTTCCAATGCGCAGCTCTTTGCAAAAGAGAGATATTGGCAAGGAAAAGCTGTCTTGTACCTTTGCATTTTTCTCCCAAACGAAGGACACTAGAAAGAAAATTTTAAAGCCTCCTGTTAGGCCATCATCTACACGGCATAGTCCTGAATTTTCCAATGCGCAGCTCTTTGCAAAAGAGAGATATTGGCAAGGAAAAGCTGTCTTGTACCTTTGCATTTTTCTCCCAAACGAAGGACACTAGAAAGAAAATTTTAAAGCCTCCTGTTAGGCCATCATCTACACGGCATAGCCCTGAATTTTCCAATGCGCAGCTCTTTGCAAAAGAGAGATATTGGCAAGGAAAAGCTGTCTTGTACCTTTGCATTTTTTTCCCAAACGAAGTACACTAGAATGAAAATTTTAAAGCCTCCTGTTAGTGCTTCATCTACACGGTATAGCCCTGAATTTTCCAATGCGTAGCTCTTTGCAAAAGAGAGATATTGGCAAGGAAAAGCTGTCTTGTACCTTTGCATTTTTCTCCCAAACGAAGGACACTAGAAAGAAAATTTTAAAGCCTCCTGTTAGGCCATCATCTACACGGCATAGCCCTGAATTTTCCAATGCGCAGCTCTCTGCAAAAGAGAGATATTGGCAAGGAAAAGCTGTTTTGTACCTTTGCATTTTTCTCCCAAACGAAGGACACTAGAAAGAAAATTTTAAAGCCTCCTGTTAGGCCATCATCTACACGGCATAGCCCTGAATTTTCCAATGCGCAGCTCTTTGCAAAAGAGAGATATTGGCAAGGAAAAGCTGTCTTGTACCTTTGCATTTTTCTCCCAAACGAAGGACACTAGAATTAAAATTTTAAAGCCCTCCTGTTAGGCCATTTTCCAATGCGCAGCTCTTTGCAAAAGAGAGATATTGGCAAGGAAAAGCTGTCTTGTACCTTTGCATTTTTCTCCCAAACGAAGGACACTAGAAAGTAAATTTTAAAGCCTCCTGTTAGGCCATCATCTACACGACATAGCCCTGAATTTTCCAATGCGCAGCTCTTTGCAAAAGAGAGATATTGGCAAGGAAAAGCTGTCTTGTACCTTTGCATTTTTCTCCCAAACGAAGGACACTAGAAAGAAAATTTTAAAGCCTCCTGTTTAGACCATCATCTACACGGCATAGCCATGAATTTTCCAATGCGCAGCTCTTTGCAAAAGAGAGATATTGGCAAGGAAAAGCTGTCTTGCACCTTTGCATTTTTCTCCCAAACGAAGGACACTAGATAGAAAATTTTAAAGCCTCCTGTTAGGCCATCATCTACACGACATAGCCCTGAATTTTCCAATGTGCAGCTCTTTGCAAAAGAGAGATATTGGCAAGGTAAAGCTGTCTTGTACCATTGCATTTTTCTCCCAAACGTAGGACACTAGAAAGAAAATTTTAAAGCCTCCTGTTAGGCCATCATCTACACGACATAGCCCTGAATTTTCCAATGCGCAGCTCTTTGCAAAAGAGAGATATTGGCAAGGAAAAGCTGTCTTGTACCTTTGCATTTTTCTCCCAAACGAAGGACACTAGAATTAAAATTTTAAAGCCTCCTGTTAGGCCATTTTCCAATGCGCAGCTCTTTGCAAAAGAGAGATATTGGCAAGGAAAAGCTGTCTTGTACCTTTGCATTTTTCTCCCAAACGAAGGTCACTAGAAAGAAAATTTTAAAGCCTCCTGTTAGGCCATCATCTACACGACATAGCCCTGAATTTTCCAATGCGCAGCTCTTTGCAAAAGAGAGATATTGGCAAGGAAAAGCTGTCTTGTACCTTTGCATTTTTCTCCCAAACGAAGGACACTAGAATTAAAATTTTAAAGCCTCCTGTTAGGCCATTTTCCAATGCGCAGCTCTTTGCAAAAGAGAGATATTGGCAAGGAAAAGCTGTCTTGTACCTTTGCATTTTTCTCCCAAACGAAGGACACTAGAAAGAAAATTTTAAAGCCTCCTGTTAGGCCATCATCTACACGACATAGCCCTGAATGTTCCAATGCGCAGCTCTTTGCAAAAGAGAGATATTGGCAAGGAAAAGCTGTCTTGTACCTTTGCATTTTCTCCCAAACGAAGGTCACTAGAAATAAAATTTTAAAGCCTCCTGTTAGGCCATCATCTACACGACATAGCCCTGAATTTTCCAATGCGCAGCTCTTTGCAAAAGAGAGATATTGGCAAGGAAAAGCTGTCTTGTACCTTTGCATTTTTCTCCCAAACGAAGGACACTAGAAAGAAAATTTTAAAGCCTCCTGTTTAGACCATCATCTACACGGCATAGCCATGAATTTTCCAATGCGCAGCTCTTTGCAAAAGAGAGATATTGGCAAGGAAAAGCTGTCTTGTACCTTTGCATTTTTCTCCCAAACGAAGGTCACTAGAAAGAAAATTTTAAAGCCTCCTGTTAGGCCATCATCTACACGACATAGCCCTGAATTTTCCAATGCGTAGCTCTTTGCAAAAGAGAGATATTGGCAAGGAAAAGCTGTCTTGCACCTTTGCATTTTTCTCCCAAACGAAGGACACTAGAAAGAAAATTTTAAAGCCTCCTGTTAGGCCATCATCTACACGACATAGCCCTGAATTTTCCAATGCGCAGCTCTTTGCAAAAGAGAGATATTGGCAAGGTAAAGCTGTCTTGTACCATTGCATTTTTCTCCCAAACGAAGGACACTAGAAAGAAAATTTTAAAGCCTCCTGTTAGACCATCATCTACACGGCATAGCCATGAATTTTCCAATGCGCAGCTCTTTGCAAAAGAGAGATATTGGCAAGGAAAAGCTGTCTTGTACCTTTGCATTTTTCTCCCAAACGAAGGACACTAGAATTAAAATTTTAAAGTCTCCTGTTAGGCAATCATCTGCACGACATAGCCCTGAATTTTCCAATGCGCAGCTCTTTGCAAAAGAGAGATATTGGCAAGGAAAAGCTGTCTTGTACCTTTGCATTTTCTCCCAAACGAAGGTCACTAGAAATAAAATTTTAAAGCCTCCTGTTAGGCCATCATCTACACGACATAGCCCTGAATTTTCCAATGCGCAGCTCTTTGCAAAAGAGAGATATTGGCAAGGAAAAGCTGTCTTGTACCTTTGCATTTTTCTCCCAAACGAAGGACACTAGAAAGAAAATTTTAAAGCCTCCTGTTTAGACCATCATCTACACGGCATAGCCATGAATTTTCCAATGCGCAGCTCTTTGCAAAAGAGAGATATTGGCAAGGAAAAGCTGTCTTGTACCTTTGCATTTTTCTCCCAAACGAAGGTCACTAGAAAGAAAATTTTAAAGCCTCCTGTTAGGCCATCATCTACACGACATAGCCCTGAATTTTCCAATGCGTAGCTCTTTGCAAAAGAGAGATATTGGCAAGGAAAAGCTGTCTTGCACCTTTGCATTTTTCTCCCAAACGAAGGACACTAGAAAGAAAATTTTAAAGCCTCCTGTTAGGCCATCATCTACACGACATAGCCCTGAATTTTCCAATGCGCAGCTCTTTGCAAAAGAGAGATATTGGCAAGGTAAAGCTGTCTTGTACCATTGCATTTTTCTCCCAAACGAAGGACACTAGAAAGAAAATTTTAAAGCCTCCTGTTAGACCATCATCTACACGGCATAGCCATGAATTTTCCAATGCGCAGCTCTTTGCAAAAGAGAGATATTGGCAAGGAAAAGCTGTCTTGTACCTTTGCATTTTTCTCCCAAACGAAGGACACTAGAATGAAAATTTTAAAGCCTCCTGTTAGGCCATCATCTACACGGCATAGCCCTGAATTTTCCAATGCGCAGCTCTTTGCAAAAGAGAGATATTGGCAAGGAAAAGCTGTCTTGTACCTTTGCATTTTTCTCCCAAACGAAGGACACTAGAAAGAAAATTTTAAAGCCTCCTGTTAGGCCATCATCTACACGGCATAGCCCTGAATTTTCCAATGCGTAGCTCTTTGCAAAAGAGAGATATTGGCAAGGAAAGCTGTCTTGTACCTTTGCATTTTTCTCCCAAACGAAGGACACTAGAAAGAAAATTTTAAAGCCTCCTGTTAGGCCATCATCTACACGGCATAGCCCAGAATTTTCCAATGCGCAGCTCTTTGCAAAAGAGAGATATTGGCAAGGAAAAGCTGTCTTGTACCTTTGCATTTTTCTCCCAAACGAAGGACACTAGAAAGAAAATTTTAAAGCCTCCTGTTAGGCCATCATCTACACGGCATAGCCCTGAATTTTCCAATGCGCAGCTCTTTGCAAAAGAGAGATATTGGCAAGGAAAAGCTGTCTTGTACCTTTGCATTTTTCTCCCAAACGAAGGACACTAGAATGAAAATTTTAAAGCCTCCTGTTAGGCCATCATCTACACGGCATAGCCCTGAATTTTCCAATGCGCAGCTCTTTGCAAAAGAGAGATATTGGCAAGGAAAAGCTGTCTTGTACCTTTGCAATTTTCTCCCAAACGAAGGACACTAGAATGAAAATTTTAAAGCCTCCTGTTAGGCCATCATCTACACGTCATAGCCCAGAATTTTCCAATGCGCAGCTCTTTGCAAAAGAGAGATATTGGCAAGGAAAAGCTGTCTTTTACCTTTGCATTTTTCTCCCAAACGAAGGACACTAGAAAGAAAATTTTAAAGCCTCCTGTTAGGCCATCATCTACACGGCATAGCCCTGAATTTTCCAATGCGCAGCTCTTTGCAAAAGAGAGATATTGGCAAGGAAAAGCTGTCTTGTACCTTTGCATTTTTCTCCCAAACGAAGGACACTAGAAAGAAAATTTTAAAGCCCCCTGTTAGGCCATCATCTACACGGCATAGCCCTGAATTTTCCAATGCGTAGCTCTTTGCAAAAGAGAGATATTGGCAAGGAAAAGCTGTCTTGTACCTTTGCATTTTTCTCCCAAACGAAGGACACTAGAATGAAAATTTTAAAGCCTCCTGTTAGGCCATCATCTACACGGCATAGCCCTGAATTTTCCAATGCGCAGCTCTTTGCAAAAGAGAGATATTGGCAAGGAAAAGCTGTCTTGTACCTTTGCATTTTTCTCCCAAACGAAGGACACTAGAAAGAAAATTTTAAAGCCTCCTGTCAGGCCATCATCTACACGGCATAGCCCTGAATTTTCCAATGCGCAGCTCTTTAAAAAAGAGAGATATTGGCAAGGAAAAGCTGTCTTGTACCTTTGCATTTTTCTCCCAAACGAAGGACACTAGAATTAAAATTTTAAAGCCTCCTGTTAGGCCATCATCTGCACGACATAGCCCTGAATTTTCCAATGCGCAGCTCTTTGCAAAAGAGAGATATTGGCAAGGAAAAGCTGTCTTGTACCTTTGCATTTTTCTCCCAAACGAAGGACACTAGAATTAAAATTTTAAAGCCTCCTGTTAGGCCATCATCTACACGGCATAGCCCTGAATTTTCCAATGCGCAGCTCTTTGCAAAAGAGAGATATTGGCAAGGAAAAGCTGTCTTGTACCTTTGCATTTTTCTCCCAAACGAAGGACACTAGAAAGAAAATTTTAAAGCCTCCTGTTAGGCCATCATCTACACGGCATAGCCCTGAATTTTCCAATGCGTAGCTCTTTGCAAAAGAGAGATATTGGCAAGGAAAGCTGTCTTGTACCTTTGCATTTTTCTCCCAAACGAAGGACACTAGAAAGAAAATTTTAAAGCCTCCTGTTAGGCCATCATCTACACGGCATAGCCCAGAATTTTCCAATGCGCAGCTCTTTGCAAAAGAGAGATATTGGCAAGGAAAAGCTGTCTTGTACCTTTGCATTTTTCTCCCAAACGAAGGACACTAGAAAGAAAATTTTAAAGCCTCCTGTTAGGCCATCATCTACACGGCATAGCCCTGAATTTTCCAATGCGTAGCTCTTTGCAAAATAGAGATATTGGCAAGGAAAAGCTGTCTTGTACCTTTGCATTTTTCTCCCAAACGAAGGACACTAGAATGAAAAATTTAAAGCCTCCTGTTAGGCCATCATCTACACGGCATAGCCCTGAATTTTCCAATGCGTAGCTCTTTGCAAAAGAGAGATATTGGCAAGGAAAAGCTGTCTTGTACCTTTGCATTTTTCTCCCAAACGAAGGACACTAGAATGAAAAATTTAAAGCCTCCTGTTAGGCCATCATCTACACGGCATAGCCCTGAATTTTCCAATGCGTAGCTCTTTGCAAAAGAGAGATATTAGCAAGGAAAAGCTGTCTTGTACCTTTGCATTTTTCTCCCAAACGAAGGACACTAGAATGAAAAATTTAAAGCCTCCTGTTAGGCCATCATCTACACGGCATAGCCCTGAATTTTCCAATGCGCAGCTCTTTGCAAAAGAGAGATATTGGCAAGGAAAAGCTGTCTTGTACCTTTGCATTTTTCTCCCAAACGAAGGACACTAGAAAGAAAATTTTAAAGCCTCCTGTCAGGCCATCATCTACACGGCATAGCCCTGAATTTTCCAATGCGCAGCTCTTTGCAAAAGAGAGATATTGGCAAGGAAAAGCTGTCTTGTACCTTTGCATTTTTCTCCCAAACGAAGGACACTAGAAAGAAAATTTTAAAGCCTCCTGTTAGGCCATCATCTACACGGCATAGTCCTGAATTTTCCAATGCGCAGCTCTTTGCAAAAGAGAGATATTGGCAAGGAAAAGCTGTCTTGTACCTTTGCATTTTTCTCCCAAACGAAGGACACTAGAAAGAAAATTTTAAAGCCTCCTGTTAGGCCATCATCTACACGGCATAGCCCTGAATTTTCCAATGCGCAGCTCTTTGCAAAAGAGAGATATTGGCAAGGAAAAGCTGTCTTGTACCTTTGCATTTTTTTCCCAAACGAAGGACACTAGAATGAAAATTTTAAAGCCTCCTGTTAGTGCTTCATCTACACGGTATAGCCCTGAATTTTCCAATGCGTAGCTCTTTGCAGAAGAGAGATATTGGCAAGGAAAAGCTGTCTTGTACCTTTGCATTTTTCTCCCAAACGAAGGACACTAGAAAGAAAATTTTAAAGCCTCCTGTCAGGCCATCATCTACACGGCATAGCCCTGAATTTTCCAATGCGCAGCTCTTTGCAAAAGAGAGATATTGGCAAGGAAAAGCTGTCTTGTACCTTTGCATTTTTCTCCCAAACGAAGGACACTAGAATTAAAATTTTAAAGCCTCCTGTTAGGCCATCATCTGCACGACATAGCCCTGAATTTTCCAATGCGCAGCTCTTTGCAAAAGAGAGATATTGGCAAGGAAAAGCTGTCTTGTACCTTTGCATTTTTCTCCCAAACGAAGGACACTAGAATTAAAATTTTAAAGCCTCCTGTTAGGCCATCATCTACACGGCATAGCCCTGAATTTTCCAATGCGCAGCTCTTTGCAAAAGAGAGATATTGGCAAGGAAAAGCTGTCTTGTACCTTTGCATTTTTCTCCCAAACGAAGGACACTAGAAAGAAAATTTTAAAGCCTCCTGTTAGGCCATCATCTACACGGCATAGCCCTGAATTTTCCAATGCGTAGCTCTTTGCAAAAGAGAGATATTGGCAAGGAAAGCTGTCTTGTACCTTTGCATTTTTCTCCCAAACGAAGGACACTAGAAAGAAAATTTTAAAGCCTCCTGTTAGGCCATCATCTACACGGCATAGCCCAGAATTTTCCAATGCGCAGCTCTTTGCAAAAGAGAGATATTGGCAAGGAAAAGCTGTCTTGTACCTTTGCATTTTTCTCCCAAACGAAGGACACTAGAAAGAAAATTTTAAAGCCTCCTGTCAGGCCATCATCTACACGGCATAGCCCTGAATTTTCCAATGCGCAGCTCTTTGCAAAAGAGAGATATTGGCAAGGAAAAGCTGTCTTGTACCTTTGCATTTTTCTCCCAAACGAAGGACACTAGAAAGAAAATTTTAAAGCCTCCTGTTAGGCCATCATCTACACGGCATAGTCCTGAATTTTCCAATGCGCAGCTCTTTGCAAAAGAGAGATATTGGCAAGGAAAAGCTGTCTTGTACCTTTGCATTTTTCTCCCAAACGAAGGACACTAGAAAGAAAATTTTAAAGCCTCCTGTTAGGCCATCATCTACACGGCATAGCCCTGAATTTTCCAATGCGCAGCTCTTTGCAAAAGAGAGATATTGGCAAGGAAAAGCTGTCTTGTACCTTTGCATTTTTTTCCCAAACGAAGGACACTAGAATGAAAATTTTAAAGCCTCCTGTTAGTGCTTCATCTACACGGTATAGCCCTGAATTTTCCAATGCGTAGCTCTTTGCAGAAGAGAGATATTGGCAAGGAAAAGCTGTCTTGTACCTTTGCATTTTTCTCCCAAACGAAGGACACTAGAAAGAAAATTTTAAAGCCTCCTGTTAGGCCATCATCTACACGGCATAGCCCTGAATTTTCCAATGCGCAGCTCTTTGCAAAAGAGAGATATTGGCAAGGAAAAGCTGTCTTGTACCTTTGCATTTTTTTCCCAAACGAAGGACACTAGAATGAAAATTTTAAAGCCTCCTGTTAGTGCTTCATCTACACGGTATAGCCCTGAATTTTCCAATGCGTAGCTCTTTGCAGAAGAGAGATATTGGCAAGGAAAAGCTGTCTTGTACCTTTGCATTTTTCTCCCAAACGAAGGACACTAGAAAGAAAATTTTAAAGCCTCCTGTCAGGCCATCATCTACACGGCATAGCCCTGAATTTTCCAATGCGCAGCTCTTTGCAAAAGAGAGATATTGGCAAGGAAAAGCTGTCTTGTACCTTTGCATTTTTCTCCCAAACGAAGGACACTAGAATTAAAATTTTAAAGCCTCCTGTTAGGCCATCATCTGCACGACATAGCCCTGAATTTTCCAATGCGCAGCTCTTTGCAAAAGAGAGATATTGGCAAGGAAAAGCTGTCTTGTACCTTTGCATTTTTCTCCCAAACGAAGGACACTAGAATTAAAATTTTAAAGCCTCCTGTTAGGCCATCATCTACACGGCATAGCCCTGAATTTTCCAATGCGCAGCTCTTTGCAAAAGAGAGATATTGGCAAGGAAAAGCTGTCTTGTACCTTTGCATTTTTCTCCCAAACGAAGGACACTAGAAAGAAAATTTTAAAGCCTCCTGTTAGGCCATCATCTACACGGCATAGCCCTGAATTTTCCAATGCGTAGCTCTTTGCAAAAGAGAGATATTGGCAAGGAAAGCTGTCTTGTACCTTTGCATTTTTCTCCCAAACGAAGGACACTAGAAAGAAAATTTTAAAGCCTCCTGTTAGGCCATCATCTACACGGCATAGCCCAGAATTTTCCAATGCGCAGCTCTTTGCAAAAGAGAGATATTGGCAAGGAAAAGCTGTCTTGTACCTTTGCATTTTTCTCCCAAACGAAGGACACTAGAAAGAAAATTTTAAAGCCTCCTGTCAGGCCATCATCTACACGGCATAGCCCTGAATTTTCCAATGCGCAGCTCTTTGCAAAAGAGAGATATTGGCAAGGAAAAGCTGTCTTGTACCTTTGCATTTTTCTCCCAAACGAAGGACACTAGAAAGAAAATTTTAAAGCCTCCTGTTAGGCCATCATCTACACGGCATAGTCCTGAATTTTCCAATGCGCAGCTCTTTGCAAAAGAGAGATATTGGCAAGGAAAAGCTGTCTTGTACCTTTGCATTTTTCTCCCAAACGAAGGACACTAGAAAGAAAATTTTAAAGCCTCCTGTTAGGCCATCATCTACACGGCATAGCCCTGAATTTTCCAATGCGCAGCTCTTTGCAAAAGAGAGATATTGGCAAGGAAAAGCTGTCTTGTACCTTTGCATTTTTTTCCCAAACGAAGGACACTAGAATGAAAATTTTAAAGCCTCCTGTTAGTGCTTCATCTACACGGTATAGCCCTGAATTTTCCAATGCGTAGCTCTTTGCAGAAGAGAGATATTGGCAAGGAAAAGCTGTCTTGTACCTTTGCATTTTTCTCCCAAACGAAGGACACTAGAAAGAAAATTTTAAAGCCTCCTGTTAGGCCATCATCTACACGGCATAGCCCTGAATTTTCCAATGCGCAGCTCTCTGCAAAAGAGAGATATTGGCAAGGAAAAGCTGTTTTGTACCTTTGCATTTTTCTCCCAAACGAAGGACACTAGAAAGAAAATTTTAAAGCCTCCTGTTAGGCCATCATCTACACGGCATAGCCCTGAATTTTCCAATGCGCAGCTCTTTGCAAAAGAGAGATATTGGCAAGGAAAAGCTGTCTTGTACCTTTGCATTTTTCTCCCAAACGAAGGACACTAGAATTAAAATTTTAAAGCCCTCCTGTTAGGCCATTTTCCAATGCGCAGCTCCTTGCAAAAGAGAGATATTGGCAAGGAAAAGCTGTCTTGTACCTTTGCATTTTTCTCCCAAACGAAGGACACTAGAAAGTAAATTTTAAAGCCTCCTGTTAGGCCATCATCTACACGACATAGCCCTGAATTTTCCAATGCGCAGCTCTTTGCAAAAGAGAGATATTGGCAAGGAAAAGCTGTCTTGTACCTTTGCATTTTTCTCCCAAACGAAGGACACTAGAAAGAAAATTTTAAAGCCTCCTGTTTAGACCATCATCTACACGGCATAGCCATGAATTTTCCAATGCGCAGCTCTTTGCAAAAGAGAGATATTGGCAAGGAAAAGCTGTCTTGTACCTTTGCATTTTTCTCCCAAACGAAGGACACTAGAATGAAAAATTTAAAGCCTCCTGTTAGGCCATCATCTACACGGCATAGCCCTGAATTTTCCAATGCGCAGCTCTTTGCAAAAGAGAGATATTGGCAAGGAAAAGCTGTCTTGTACCTTTGCATTTTTCTCCCAAACGAAGGACACTAGAAAGAAAATTTTAAAGCCTCCTGTCAGGCCATCATCTATACGGCATAGCCCTGAATTTTCCAATGCGCAGCTCTTTGCAAAAGAGAGATATTGGCAAGGAAAAGCTGTCTTGTACCTTTGCATTTTTCTCCCAAACGAAGGACACTAGAAAGAAAATTTTAAAGCCTCCTGTTAGGCCATCATCTACACGGCATAGTCCTGAATTTTCCAATGCGCAGCTCTTTGCAAAAGAGAGATATTGGCAAGGAAAAGCTGTCTTGTACCTTTGCATTTTTCTCCCAAACGAAGGACACTAGAAAGAAAATTTTAAAGCCTCCTGTTAGGCCATCATCTACACGGCATAGCCCTGAATTTTCCAATGCGCAGCTCTTTGCAAAAGAGAGATATTGGCAAGGAAAAGCTGTCTTGTACCTTTGCATTTTTTTCCCAAACGAAGTACACTAGAATGAAAATTTTAAAGCCTCCTGTTAGTGCTTCATCTACACGGTATAGCCCTGAATTTTCCAATGCGTAGCTCTTTGCAAAAGAGAGATATTGGCAAGGAAAAGCTGTCTTGTACCTTTGCATTTTTCTCCCAAACGAAGGACACTAGAAAGAAAATTTTAAAGCCTCCTGTTAGGCCATCATCTACACGGCATAGCCCTGAATTTTCCAATGCGCAGCTCTCTGCAAAAGAGAGATATTGGCAAGGAAAAGCTGTTTTGTACCTTTGCATTTTTCTCCCAAACGAAGGACACTAGAAAGAAAATTTTAAAGCCTCCTGTTAGGCCATCATCTACACGGCATAGCCCTGAATTTTCCAATGCGCAGCTCTTTGCAAAAGAGAGATATTGGCAAGGAAAAGCTGTCTTGTACCTTTGCATTTTTCTCCCAAACGAAGGACACTAGAATTAAAATTTTAAAGCCCTCCTGTTAGGCCATTTTCCAATGCGCAGCTCTTTGCAAAAGAGAGATATTGGCAAGGAAAAGCTGTCTTGTACCTTTGCATTTTTCTCCCAAACGAAGGACACTAGAAAGTAAATTTTAAAGCCTCCTGTTAGGCCATCATCTACACGACATAGCCCTGAATTTTCCAATGCGCAGCTCTTTGCAAAAGAGAGATATTGGCAAGGAAAAGCTGTCTTGTACCTTTGCATTTTTCTCCCAAACGAAGGACACTAGAAAGAAAATTTTAAAGCCTCCTGTTTAGACCATCATCTACACGGCATAGCCATGAATTTTCCAATGCGCAGCTCTTTGCAAAAGAGAGATATTGGCAAGGAAAAGCTGTCTTGTACCTTTGCATTTTTCTCCCAAACGAAGGACACTAGAATTAAAATTTTAAAGCCTCCTGTTAGGCCATCATCTACACGACATAGCCCTGAATTTTCCAATGCGCAGCTCTTTGCAAAAGAGAGATATTGGCAAGGACAAGCTGTCTTGTACCTTTGCATTTTTCTCCCAAACGAAGGTCACTAGAAAGAAAATTTTAAAGCCTCCTGTTAGGCCATCATCTACACGACATAGCCCTGAATTTTCCAATGCGTAGCTCTTTGCAAAAGAGAGATATTGGCAAGGAAAAGCTGTCTTGCACCTTTGCATTTTTCTCCCAAACGAAGGACACTAGAATTAAAATTTTAAAGCCTCCTGTTAGGCCATCATCTACACGACATAGCCCTGAATTTTCCAATGCGCAGCTCTTTGCAAAAGAGAGATATTGGCAAGGTAAAGCTGTCTTGTACCATTGCATTTTTCTCCCAAACGAAGGACACTAGAAAGAAAATTTTAAAGCCTCCTGTTAGGCCATCATCTACACGACATAGCCCTGAATTTTCCAATGCGCAGCTCTTTGCAAAAGAGAGATATTGGCAAGGAAAATCTGTCTTGTACCTTTGCATTTTTCTCCCAAACGAAGGTCACTAGAAAGAAAATTTTAAAGCCTCCTGTTAGGCCATCATCTACACGACATAGCCCTGAATTTTCCAATGCGCAGCTCTTTGCAAAAGAGAGATATTGGCAAGGAAAAGCTGTCTTGTACCTTTGCATTTTTCTCCCAAACGAAGGACACTAGAATTAAAATTTTAAAGCCTCCTGTTAGGCCATTTTCCAATGCGCAGCTCTTTGCAAAAGAGAGATATTGGCAAGGAAAAGCTGTCTTGTACCTTTGCATTTTTCTCCCAAACGAAGGACACTAGAAAGAAAATTTTAAAGCCTCCTGTTAGGCCATCATCTACACGACATAGCCCTGAATGTTCCAATGCGCAGCTCTTTGCAAAAGAGAGATATTGGCAAGGAAAAGCTGTCTTGTACCTTTGCATTTTCTCCCAAACGAAGGTCACTAGAAATAAAATTTTAAAGCCTCCTGTTAGGCCATCATCTACACGACATAGCCCTGAATTTTCCAATGCGCAGCTCTTTGCAAAAGAGAGATATTGGCAAGGAAAAGCTGTCTTGTACCTTTGCATTTTTCTCCCAAACGAAGGACACTAGAAAGAAAATTTTAAAGCCTCCTGTTTAGACCATCATCTACACGGCATAGCCATGAATTTTCCAATGCGCAGCTCTTTGCAAAAGAGAGATATTGGCAAGGAAAAGCTGTCTTGTACCTTTGCATTTTTCTCCCAAACGAAGGACACTAGAATTAAAATTTTAAAGCCTCCTGTTAGGCCATCATCTACACGACATAGCCCTGAATTTTCCAATGCGCAGCTCTTTGCAAAAGAGAGATATTGGCAAGGACAAGCTGTCTTGTACCTTTGCATTTTTCTCCCAAACGAAGGTCACTAGAAAGAAAATTTTAAAGCCTCCTGTTAGGCCATCATCTACACGACATAGCCCTGAATTTTCCAATGCGTAGCTCTTTGCAAAAGAGAGATATTGGCAAGGAAAAGCTGTCTTGTACCTTTGCATTTTTCTCCCAAACGAAGGTCACTAGAAAGAAAATTTTAAAAGCCTCCTGTTAGGCCATCATCTACACGACATAGCCATGAATTTTCCAATGCGTAGCTCTTTGCAAAAGAGAGATATTGGCAAGGAAAAGCTGTCTTGCACCTTTGCATTTTTCTCCCAAACGAAGGACACTAGAAAGAAAATTTTAAAGCCTCCTGTTAGGCCATCATCTACACGACATAGCCCTGAATTTTCCAATGCGCAGCTCTTTGCAAAAGAGAGATATTGGCAAGGAAAAGCTGTCTTGTACCTTTGCATTTTTCTCCCAAACGAAGGACACTAGAATTAAAATTTTAAAGCCTCCTGTTAGGCCATCATCTGCACGACATAGCCCTGAATTTTCCAATGCGCAGCTCTTTGCAAAAGAGAGATATTGGCAAGGAAAAGCTGTCTTGTACCTTTGCATTTTTCTCCCAAACGAAGGACACTAGAATGAAAATTTTAAAGCCTCCTGTTAGGCCATCATCTACACGGCATAGCCCTGAATTTTCCAATGCGCAGCTCTTTGCAAAAGAGAGATATTGGCAAGGAAAAGCTGTCTTGTACCTTTGCATTTTTCTCCCAAACGAAGGACACTAGAAAGAAAATTTTAAAGCCTCCTGTTAGGCCATCATCTACACGGCATAGCCCTGAATTTTCCAATGCGTAGCTCTTTGCAAAAGAGAGATATTGGCAAGGAAAGCTGTCTTGTACCTTTGCATTTTTCTCCCAAACGAAGGACACTAGAAAGAAAATTTTAAAGCCTCCTGTTAGGCCATCATCTACACGGCATAGCCCAGAATTTTCCAATGCGCAGCTCTTTGCAAAAGAGAGATATTGGCAAGGAAAAGCTGTCTTGTACCTTTGCATTTTTCTCCCAAACGAAGGACACTAGAAAGAAAATTTTAAAGCCTCCTGTTAGGCCATCATCTACACGGCATAGCCCTGAATTTTCCAATGCGCAGCTCTTTGCAAAAGAGAGATATTGGCAAGGAAAAGCTGTCTTGTACCTTTGCATTTTTCTCCCAAACGAAGGACACTAGAATGAAAATTTTAAAGCCTCCTGTTAGGCCATCATCTACACGGCATAGCCCTGAATTTTCCAATGCGCAGCTCTTTGCAAAAGAGAGATATTGGCAAGGAAAAGCTGTCTTGTACCTTTGCAATTTTCTCCCAAACGAAGGACACTAGAATGAAAATTTTAAAGCCTCCTGTTAGGCCATCATCTACACGTCATAGCCCTGAATTTTCCAATGCGCAGCTCTTTGCAAAAGAGAGATATTGGCAAGGAAAAGCTGTCTTTTACCTTTGCATTTTTCTCCCAAACGAAGGACACTAGAAAGAAAATTTTAAAGCCTCCTGTTAGGCCATCATCTACACGGCATAGCCCTGAATTTTCCAATGCGCAGCTCTTTGCAAAAGAGAGATATTGGCAAGGAAAAGCTGTCTTGTACCTTTGCATTTTTCTCCCAAACGAAGGACACTAGAAAGAAAATTTTAAAGCCCCCTGTTAGGCCATCATCTACACGGCATAGCCCTGAATTTTCCAATGCGTAGCTCTTTGCAAAAGAGAGATATTGGCAAGGAAAAGCTGTCTTGTACCTTTGCATTTTTCTCCCAAACGAAGGACACTAGAATGAAAATTTTAAAGCCTCCTGTTAGGCCATCATCTACACGGCATAGCCCTGAATTTTCCAATGCGCAGCTCTTTGCAAAAGAGAGATATTGGCAAGGAAAAGCTGTCTTGTACCTTTGCATTTTTCTCCCAAACGAAGGACACTAGAAAGAAAATTTTAAAGCCTCCTGTCAGGCCATCATCTACACGGCATAGCCCTGAATTTTCCAATGCGCAGCTCTTTGCAAAAGAGAGATATTGGCAAGGAAAAGCTGTCTTGTACCTTTGCATTTTTCTCCCAAACGAAGGACACTAGAATTAAAATTTTAAAGCCTCCTGTTAGGCCATCATCTGCACGACATAGCCCTGAATTTTCCAATGCGCAGCTCTTTGCAAAAGAGAGATATTGGCAAGGAAAAGCTGTCTTGTACCTTTGCATTTTTCTCCCAAACGAAGGACACTAGAATTAAAATTTTAAAGCCTCCTGTTAGGCCATCATCTACACGGCATAGCCCTGAATTTTCCAATGCGCAGCTCTTTGCAAAAGAGAGATATTGGCAAGGAAAAGCTGTCTTGTACCTTTGCATTTTTCTCCCAAACGAAGGACACTAGAAAGAAAATTTTAAAGCCTCCTGTTAGGCCATCATCTACACGGCATAGCCCTGAATTTTCCAATGCGTAGCTCTTTGCAAAAGAGAGATATTGGCAAGGAAAGCTGTCTTGTACCTTTGCATTTTTCTCCCAAACGAAGGACACTAGAAAGAAAATTTTAAAGCCTCCTGTTAGGCCATCATCTACACGGCATAGCCCAGAATTTTCCAATGCGCAGCTCTTTGCAAAAGAGAGATATTGGCAAGGAAAAGCTGTCTTGTACCTTTGCATTTTTCTCCCAAACGAAGGACACTAGAAAGAAAATTTTAAAGCCTCCTGTTAGGCCATCATCTACACGGCATAGCCCTGAATTTTCCAATGCGCAGCTCTTTGCAAAAGAGAGATATTGGCAAGGAAAAGCTGTCTTGTACCTTTGCATTTTTCTCCCAAACGAAGGACACTAGAATGAAAATTTTAAAGCCTCCTGTTAGGCCATCATCTACACGGCATAGCCCTGAATTTTCCAATGCGCAGCTCTTTGCAAAAGAGAGATATTGGCAAGGAAAAGCTGTCTTGTACCTTTGCAATTTTCTCCCAAACGAAGGACACTAGAATGAAAATTTTAAAGCCTCCTGTTAGGCCATCATCTACACGCCATAGCCCTGAATTTTCCAATGCGCAGCTCTTTGCAAAAGAGAGATATTGGCAAGGAAAAGCTGTCTTTTACCTTTGCATTTTTCTCCCAAACGAAGGACACTAGAAAGAAAATTTTAAAGCCTCCTGTTAGGCCATCATCTACACGGCATAGCCCTGAATGTTCCAATGCGCAGCTCTTTGCAAAAGAGAGATATTGGCAAGGAAAAGCTGTCTTGTACCTTTGCATTTTTCTCCCAAACGAAGGACACTAGAAAGAAAATTTTAAAGCCCCCTGTTAGGCCATCATCTACACGGCATAGCCCTGAATTTTCCAATGCGTAGCTCTTTGCAAAAGAGAGATATTGGCAAGGAAAAGCTGTCTTGTACCTTTGCATTTTTCTCCCAAACGAAGGACACTAGAATGAAAATTTTAAAGCCTCCTGTTAGGCCATCATCTACACGGCATAGCCCTGAATTTTCCAATGCGCAGCTCTTTGCAAAAGAGAGATATTGGCAAGGAAAAGCTGTCTTGTACCTTTGCATTTTTCTCCCAAACGAAGGACACTAGAAAGAAAATTTTAAAGCCTCCTGTCAGGCCATCATCTACACGGCATAGCCCTGAATTTTCCAATGCGCAGCTCTTTGCAAAAGAGAGATATTGGCAAGGAAAAGCTGTCTTGTACCTTTGCATTTTTCTCCCAAACGAAGGACACTAGAAAGAAAATTTTAAAGCCTCCTGTTAGGCCATCATCTACACGGCATAGTCCTGAATTTTCCAATGCGCAGCTCTTTGCAAAAGAGAGATATTGGCAAGGAAAAGCTGTCTTGTACCTTTGCATTTTTCTCCCAAACGAAGGAAACTAGAATGAAAATTTTAAAGCCTCCTGTTAGGGCTTCATCTACACGGCATAGCCCTGAATTTTCCAATGCGTAGCTCTTTGCAAAAGAGAGATATTGGCAAGGAAAAGCTGTCTTGTACCTTTGCATTTTTCTCCCAAACGAAGGACACTAGAAAGAAAATTTTAAAGCCTCCTGTTAGGCCATCATCTACACGGCATAGCCCTGAATTTTCCAATGCGCAGCTCTTTGCAAAAGAGAGATATTGGCAAGGAAAAGCTGTCTTGTACCTTTGCATTTTTTTCCCAAACGAAGGACACTAGAATGAAAATTTTAAAGCCTCCTGTTAGTGCTTCATCTACACGGTATAGCCCTGAATTTTCCAATGCGTAGCTCTTTGCAAAAGAGAGATATTGGCAAGGAAAAGCTGTCTTGTACCTTTGCATTTTTCTCCCAAACTAAGGACACTAGAAAGAAAATTTTAAAGCCTCCTGTTAGGCCATCATCTACACGGCATAGCCCTGAATTTTCCAATGCGCAGCTCTCTGCAAAAGAGAGATATTGGCAAGGAAAAGCTGTTTTGTACCTTTGCATTTTTCTCCCACACGAAGGACACTAGAAAGAAAATTTTAAAGCCCCCTGTTAGGCCATCATCTACACGGCATAGCACTGAATTTTCCAATGCGCAGCTCTTTGCAAAAGAGAGATATTGGCAAGGAAAAGCTATCTTGTACCTTTGCATTTTTCTCCCAATTACCACTTCAATAATAGGGTAAAGAAAATTAAGTGGATTTTTGAAAGAAAACAGTACTGTCAATATACTATTAAAACAAATTAAAATGGTAAAAGTTATTGTACTTTAAGTAAAATTAAAAGAGCTAAAATATCAATCCCAGTTTTGGATTACTTTAATAAAAAAAAATGCATATAGCAAAGGATAGTTTCAATCTGCCTACCTCTGGGTTATGGGCCCAGCATGCTTCCATTGCTGTACTCTGCTGCACATGTAAGTGCAAGAGATCCCGAAGCACTCACTCATCATGGGAAAGTACCAATGTGTTTCTTCGTTGGTTGATTTAAGAAACATCTTACAAAAACTCTCCAGATTATTGACTTTTTAAAGTTTTTCTAATAAACGTTCTAGATGAATGCTTATTAGCCTTTGTCAGTATGCACTTTTGCAAAGTGTCTCTGTGGCGCAATCAGTTAGTGTGTTTGGCTGCTAACCAAAATGTTGGTGGTTCAATCCTACCCAGGGATGTAATTGACCTTGTGATAAGATTTTGGTGATCTTTAAGTAGTCAAGTCAAAATATCAAACCCCCTCTTATGGTGTAGGGTACCTGGCCTTCTCTGATGTAATCAGAGTTAGATTTGATTCAGTGATTTTATAAAAAACAGCTAGGAAGCACAATTTAGCAGTGGGTTGCAGAGAAAAAAAAATATGCTTGCAGAAAAATCAAGTTGAGTGATTAAACAGCTCTTCATTTTCTGGCTTTATTTTTATGCTAACAAATCTGTTCTCTGAAAAGTGTCCACAAAGCCAAGTCTCTGATTAACACCTTTGTAAGGATGGTTTTTCACCTATTACTAAATTAAACTTGCTTCATTGGAAAGGCAGCAAGATGTATCCTCATTTCAATGTCTACTGAAATAATACGGGTTGACACCAGGAAACATTAACGCCAATGCATCCTTGCTGCTTTCTCATGTGGAAGTCTGTTTAATGTGAAAACAAGGTGATATCTAATTAGCACACAGGTAAGGAATTAAGAAAATCTTTATTTAAGGGGGAAGATGTTTCTCACAAAATCGTTGCCCCGATGCATCATTGAAATTCAAGCTGGAAAGATGATTTTAATATATCACTTGTACATTTTGTATTGCTCTTCTGGTGACAATGTAGTTTGTTTTTGTCAATTACCATTTTAATAATAGGGTAAAGAAAATTAAGTGGATTTTTGAAAGAAAACTATACTGTCAATATACTATTAAAACAAATTAAAATGGTAAAAGTTATTGTACTTTAAGTAAAAATAAAAGAGCAAATATATCAATCCCAGTTTTGGATTACTTAAATTAACAAAAAAAAACTGTATATAGCAAAGGATAGTTTCAATCTGCCTACCTCTGGGTTATGGCCAGCATGCTTCCATTGCAGTACTCTGCTGCACATGTAAGTGCAAGAGATCCTGAAGCACTCACTCATCATGGGAAAGTACCAATGTGTTTCTTCGTTGGTTTATGGAAGAAACATCTTACAAAAACTCTCCAGATTATTAACTTTTTAAAGTTTTTTTAATAAATGTTCTAGATGAATGCTTATTAGCCTTTGTCAGTATGCACTTTTGCAAAGTGTCTCTGTGGCGCAATCAGTTAGTGTGTTTGGCTGCTAACCAAAAGGTTGGTGGTTCAATCCCACCCAGGAATGTAATTGACCTTGTGATAAGATTTTGGTGATCTTTAAGTAGTCAAGTCAAAATTTCAAACCCCCTCTTATGGTGTAGGGTACCTGGCCTTCTCTAATTTAATCAGAGTTAGATTTGATTAAGTGATTTTATAAAAAACAGCTAGGAAGCACAATTTAGCAGTGGGTTGCAGAGAAAAAAAAATATGCTTGCAGAAAAATCAAATTGAGTGATTAAACAGCTCTTCATTTTCTGGCTTTATTTTTATGCTAACAAATCTGTTCTCTGAAAAGTGTCCACAAAGCCAAGTCTCTGATTAACACCTTTGTAAGGATGGTTTTTCACCTATTACTAAATTAAACTTGCTTCATTGGAAAGGCAGCAAGATGTATCCTCATTTCAATGTCTACTGAAATAATACGGGTTGACACCAGGAAACATTAACGCCAATGCATCCTTGCTGCTTTCTCATGTGGAAGTCTGTTTAATGTGAAAACAAGGTGATATCTAATTAGCACACAGGTAAGGAATTAAGAAAATCTTTATTTAAGGGGGAAGATGTTTCTCACAAAATCGTTGCCCCAATGCATCATTGAAATTCAAGCTGGAAAGAAGATTTTAATATATCACTTGTACATTTTGTATTGCTCTTCTGGTGACAATGTAGTTTGTTTTTGTCAATTACCATTTTAATAATAGGGTAAAGAAAATTAAGTGGATTTTTGAAAGAAAACTATACTGTCAATATACTATTAAAACAAATTAAAATGGTAAAAGTTATTGTACTTTAAGTAAAAATAAAAGAGCCAAAATATCAATCCCAGTTTTGGATTACTTTAATTAACAAAAAAAAATGCATATAGCAGAGGATAGTTTCAATCTGCCTACCTCTGGGTTATGGGCCCAGCATGCTTCCATTGCTGTACTCTGCTGCACATGTAAGTGCAAGAGATCCTGAAGCACTCACTCATCATGGGAAAGTACCAATGTGTTTCTTCGTTGGTTGATGGAAGAAACATCTTACAAAAACTCTCCAGATTATTGACTTTTTAAAGTTTTTTTAGGAAACGTTTTAGATGAATGCTTATTAGCCTTTGTCAGTATGGACTTTTGCAAAGTGTCTCTGTGGCGCAATCAGTTAGTGTGTACGGCTATTAACCAAAAGGTTGGTGGTTCAATCCCACCCAGGGACGTAATTGACCTTGTTATCAGATTTTGGTGATCTTTAAGTAGACAAGTCAAAATTTCAAACCCCCTGTTATGGTGTAGGGTACCTGGCCTTCTCTGATGTAATCAGAGTTAGATTTGATTCAGTGATTTTATAAAAACACCTAGGAAGCACAATTTAGCAATGGGTTGCAGAGAAAAAGAAATATGCTGGCAAAAAAATCCAATTGAGTGATTAAACAGCTCTTCATTTTCTGGCTTTACTTCTATGCTAACAAAGTTTTTCTCTGAAAAGTGTCCACAAAGCCAAGTCTCTGATTAACACCTTTGTAGGGATGGTTTTTCACCTATTACTAAATTAAACTTGCTTCATTGGAAAGGCAGCAAGAAACACTAGACTAATTGGAGGTGCGCCCTAAAGCAAATTACAATGTTAGGATTAGGGGGTTCGGAAAGACCTCTAGTGTATACTGTCACGATCCGGGTATCTGGACGCCATTACTTACCTTTTAGATGCCTCCTAAGGCTTGCTCAGCGCTCCAGGACCGGATCCCATCTGTTATTCAGATGTCCTTATTCCTGCCTCCTCTCCTGTCACTCTGAGACGCTGTCACAGCGGCGCCATGTTACATCTTGAATGGCATCTCCCGCGGCCTCCGCCGCCGTCCCTGAGTTTCTGCATGCAGGATGTCAGAGTGGCGCTTATGTCAGCTGCGGCCTCCGCTGTTGCCCGCGTGGTTCAAATGTGCACTCATCAGTCTGGCGTCTCCTGTTTACTGTGGCCGGCGCCGCCATTGCTGTTAAAGTTCCCACATGGATTATCAAACCAATCTTCCCTCCAAGTGTCTGCATGGGCGCAGCCATGTTGGATTCTGTCACCTGTTTATTTCCACCAATCCGCTGTTTCCATTGTAATCTGCATAATTGCCTAGCCAATCCCTTCCTTGCTGCAGGTATAAGTATTCTGTGCCTGAGCAAGGAAGGCGTCAGTGCTTTGGTTGTCAAACCTAGTTCCAGTTTGTCTCTCTCCCGTGGTTGTTTTCCAGGTTCCAGTTACCATCTCCAAACCTCCACTAAAGAGACCCGCTCTAGTCTACCACCTGTGGTGCAGCCTGACTCTCCAGTCCTCTGGGACTCATCTGTTTCCAGTTACAGATTTACCTGCTTCCAGCCTAGCTTCCAGCAGAGATCAGCTCTTCTTAAAGTGCCGGTATCATTTCCGCAGATTACCACTCACCACCGGTACTATTATTTCACCGCTCTCAAACTCCATATATCAATCATATTTCATAGCTCTCAAGCTTCATTTATTATTTGGCTGGTTCCATCCAGCAATCCACTCCGTGCTTACATCAGTCTGGTTTCAGCCAGTACCCACAGCAGCCATTTTATCCACAGCAGCCCAGCTTTTCCTGGAACACCAGCTAGTACGATCCTGGGCTATCTCCATTGCTACAGTCGGGCCTGTTAAGGACTTTCCAACTAGAAGATAAGAACTGTCTCATACTACCAGAGCCCTGTGGTCCTTGCCCTCCTGTAGTACCCAGGAACTGTATTATTTCTCTGCTGATTTTATGTTTCTCTTTTTATTACTGCTGTGATGCATGGAGTTTGTCAAAATAAACATCATTGACTTTTATCCTGGTTGTCGTGGGCACGCCTTCGGGCAATTCTTCTTCATTTAACTTACATGTCCAGGGGTCTGATACAACCTCCCAGGTTCCACTACACCTCAGCCCCTACAACTGAGGCTGCCTCCAGTCAGCTCAGGCCCTCAGTTGTAACATATACACTGTATATACATTTTAAGATAGGAAGGTACAAAAAACATATTCACATTGCATCTATGGGCTGGATTCAAATGTCCCTTTCCTCCCTCAATCGTGCCCGTCAGCAGCTATTCTATTCTATATAAGGAGCCACGCGTCACCGCCATTTTCACTTGTGCATTGGAGATGATAGGGAGAGGACGTGCAGCGTTTTCTCAGTTTCTGTGTTCAGTGTGCTGCAAATATCTGTGCTCAGTGTGCTTGCAAATATCTGTGCTCAGTGTGCTGAAAATATCTACGTTCTCTGCCTGAAAAATGCTCCATATCTGTGCTGCATTGTAGTATATAGTAGGAGGACAGGGCAGAATTTTGCTGACCACCAGTATATAATATATAGCAGTACGGTACAGTAGGCCACTGCTCTACCTACCTCCGTGTCGTCAAGTATACTATCCATCCATACCTGTGGTGTATTTTAGTAGTTGTGCGCACTATATATAGTAGGAGGACAGTGCAAAATTTTGCTGACCACCAGACTTCTACTTAAGTCCAATGGTGTAGGATGTGCAAAGCCGTTTGGCTGTGCATTTATTGATCTAAGCATGCATTTTTATCAAAGCGTGATAAAATTGACACATAACGCAGCGTTCAATCAGCGTTAATTTATCTTCAGCTGATATCGATTGTGAATTGACGTTTCTTCTCTTCTTGTCACCTACAGGTAATTACAATTGACTACAACCACCAATCTATTCTGCTGCACTATATCTATATATGCAAAGCTAATTCTGCTGGGTAATTACAATTGACTACAACCACCAATCTATTCTGCTGCACTATATCTATATATGCAAAGCTAATTCTTATCTTCAGCTGATATCGATTGTGAATTGACGTTTCTTCTCTTCTTGTCGCCTACAGGTAATTACAATTGACTACAACCACCAATATATTCTGCTGCACTATATCTATATATGCAAAGCTAATTCTGCTGGGTAATGCAAATTGAAACATTATTGCATAGTATGTGATTTTGAAGTACTTTTTTAAAGTTTTGAATGATATAGACCCAGTTTAATCTTTGTGGAATGCCTGGTTGTTGTTTTTAAGGTAATTCATTGCCTGGCATTTGAGGGGGTGGGGTGTGGTTACAGATTTCAATTATTGGTTTCACTTGTAATAGTCTTCTACTTAAGTCCAATGGTGTAGGCTGTGCAAAGCCATTTGGCTGTGCATTTATTGATCTAAGCGTGCATTTTTATAAAAGCGTGATAAAATTGACACATAACAGCAGTGTTCAATTAGCGTTCAATCGAAGTGAAAAAGAAGGAAAACAGAAGCACACCAATCTAACAAAACAAAGAAAACTGAAGAACTAATAACAAATGTGAGTCACTTACTCCTCAGATCACTCACCTCCTGATTGTTGCATCTGATTACATAGCACAGAACTACCTTACTTGGACATTTCATAAACCATCCATTTCACCTACAAATGCCTGTATCTGTATTATTGTAATTTTGTTTTTTAAGCACAGCTGCACCAATGCAATTTTACCTGCAAACACTTAAAACATCTAACATAATTACCATTGCTTCTTAAACCTCTCACAATCCTTTCATTTCTTACACTCCAAATACATTTCTGCACCCACTTTATCTACGCTTTTGACTCATTTCATACTAAATCTACACCCCTTGAGCCTACACTGCTTTTCTCACCTGCATTTCTACAATTCTTCTGCTCGGATTCCCTTACAGTCTCCTCTCCTACTTCCACTTTCCCTCAACCTATTTACCTACTTAACACTATGTCAATGCTTTCTTATACTCCCCACATCACTCAGTGTATACCTAATAATGTATCTTTATCCTTCCCCCCTAGTCTCCTCCACCTCCTCCTCTGTCTCCCCTCCATCCCTCTGTTTCCTTCCCCCACCTTTCCTGTTACCCCACTTTCATTCACCTCTGCCCCATGGTCCTGCTACCCCACAACTCAGCCCTGCTCCCTCTCTCCCTTCCCTGTCACCTCCCCACACCCCCATCCACATCACACTGACCTCCCTCCCTGCCCACCTCCTGCAGTTTCCCCTCCTAGCTCAGGCACCCGTACCATCACTACTCTCTCATCCCTGCCCTCAAAGTTAATCCCACCTCATCGCTACAGCAACCCGGAAAATCTAATTCACATCTCTCCCACAAACTCATACCCCCTATCCTGCGCCCTCTGGAATGCCAGATCCGTTTGTAACAAACTGGTCCCCACTCATGACCTTTTCATTTCCAACTCCCTACACCTACTAGCCATTACTGAAACTTGGATTACGCCCTCTGACACTACTACTGCTGCTGCTTTCTCTGCTGGGGGCCTTACATTCACACACACCCCCCGACCTGGGGGTCGCCATGGGGGTGGTGTTGGGGTCCTTTTACCTTCTAGTTACTCCTACCAACTCATACCACCAGAACCATCCCTTATATTCTCTACATTTGAGGTCCACTCCATATGTCTCTTCCAACCAGTCCATCTTAGAGTAGCTGTCATTTACCGCCCCCCTGGCACTGCTTCCAAATTCATCGACAACTTTGCTTCCTCACTTCCTCTCTTCTGACATTCCCACCATTATCCTAGGCGATTTCAACATCCCTATTGACATCCCCACACAATCCCCTGCCTCTAAACTCCTTAACCTCACCTCTTCACTTGGTCTCTCCCAGTGGACCTCCTCACCCTCCCATGTGAATGGGAGCTCACTGGATCTGGTCTTCACTCACCGCTGTGATATTTCTGATTTTTCCAACTCCCCATTTCCCCTCTCTGACCACCACCTGCTCTCCTTAAACCTATCTCTCTCGACTTCCCCATCTCTACCTCCTAAGGCTACCATCACTAAGCGTAACATTGAAGCTATTGACACCACATTCCTTTCCTCCCTGTTTGACTCACTTCTCTCTCCTATTCTCTCTCTCTCTCATGCCCTGAACAAGCCACTTCCACATACAATGCTTCCCTTACTTCTGCTCTTGACTCTGTTGCTCCACCAACCACTATTCACCCTCGCAAATTAACACCTCAACCCTGGCACACCAAATGCATCAGATATCTGCAAAAATGCTCACGTACTGCTGAGCGACACTGGAGGAAATCACGCTCTAAGGCAGACTTCCTCCATTTCAAACTTATGCTCTCATCCTTCAGTGCTGCCCTTTCTCTTGCTAAACAGTCATACTTCAAGAACCTCATCTCCTCCCAGTCTTCCAACCCCCGGCGCCTCTTTGCCACTCTCAACTCACTCCTCTGCCCACCTCCACCTCGTCTCCCTTCCTCACTCTCTGCTCTTGACTTTGCCACTTACTTCACATCCAAAATTGACTCCATACGTCAGGACATCACATCACACCAGACTATCAGTAACCAGCCTTCTCCCATCCCTTACCAACCCTCCCCATCCCTCGCACCAACTCTGTCATCTTTCTCCCATGCATCTGGAGAGGAAGTCATGGCCCTCATTCGTTCCTGTCCCCTCACCACCTCCCCACTTGACCCTATCCCCTCCCGCCTCCTCTGCCACATCTCTTCTTCTGCTTGTTCCCAACTTTCCCACCTTCTCAATCTCTCCCTCTCATCAGGCACTGTCCCCTCTGCCTTCAAGCGCGCTCTCATCTCTCCTATTCTTAAAAAACCTACCCTTGATCCAAACACTCTCTCCAACTACCGACCCATCTCTCTTCTCCCTTTTGCCTCCAAACTCCTTGAGCGTATTGTCTACAACCGCCTTACTTCCTTTCTTTCCTCACACTCACTGCTTGACCCATTCCAGTCTGGCTTCCGTCCTCTCCACTCCACTGAAACTGCCCTTACAAAAGTATGCAATGACCTCCATGCTGCTAAATCTAAGGGACACTACTCTCTACTTATTCTACTTGATCTCTCTGCTGCTTTTGACACTGTGGACCACCCTCTCCTACTGCAAATCCTTCACTCCATTGGTCTGCGTAACACTGCCCTCTCTTGGTTGTCGTCCTACCTTTCTGACCGTTCATTCTCTGTCTCCTCTCATGACTCCACCTCCCCCTCACTTCCACTAACTGTAGGGGTACCCCAAGGTTCTGTCCTTGGTCCTCTTCTCTCTCTATACGTCCTCACTAGGTAAGCTCATTAGTTCTTTTGGTTTCCAATATCATCTCTATGCTGATGACACTCAAATCTATCTTTCCTCTCCAGACCTCTCCCCTACTCTCCTCAATCGTATCTCCAACTGTCTCTCTGCTATCTCTTGCTGGATGTCCCAGCGCTTTCTTAAACTTAACATGTCTAAGACCGAGCTGATCATCTTCCCTCCCTCCCGCATAACCTCACCTCCTACAATCTCATTATCTATTGATGGCACTACTATCTCCTCTACCCCCCAAATGCGCTGTCTTGGAGTAATCCTTGACTCCTCCCTCTCCTTCAAACCACACATTCAGCACCTCTCACAAACCTGCCGTTTTCATCTAAAAAATATTTCCAGGATCAGACCCTTTCTGACCCAGGATGCTACTAAGACTCTTATCCACTCACTGGTCATCTCCAGACTGGACTACTGTAATCTCCTCCTGACTGGCATTCCTGACAAATACCTCTCTCCACTCCAATCTATCCTCAATGCTGCTGCCCGGCTCATTTTCCTCACCAAATGCACTACGTCCACCTCTCCTCTCTTACTAGTCCTTCACTGGCTCCCCTTCCCTTTCAGAATCCATTTCAAGCTTCTCACACTTGCTTACAAAACCCTCACCTACTCCTCTCCCATCTACATCTCTGATCTTATCTCGCTTTACACTCCCACCCGTCCTCTTCGCTCTGCTAATGCACGCCGACTCTCCTGCCTACGGATTACTTCCTCCCACTCCTACCTCCAAGATTTTTCACGTGCTGCACCACTTCTCTGGAATTCCCTACCTCTCCCCCTCAGACTCTCCACCTCTCTACAAAATTTCAAATGGGCTCTCAAGACCCACTTCTTCACCAAACCCAGCCAAATCTCATCCTAAACCTCTGTTCCACACTCTCTATGTACCCCATCTGTCTCACCCCTGTCTGTCTACCCCTCCCCTTTAGAATGTAAGCTCTCATGAGCAGGGCCCTCTTCCCTCATGTGCTTACTCTTTTCTTACTTTAATAATCTTCAGCTGCACCAAATCCAGCAGTCTTCTGCCACCTGATACTTATTCCAGTGTCATCTGCTGATGTAGCTATGTTTATTTACCCTGTACTTGTCCTATATTGTCATCAACTGTAAGTTGCTGTTTTCCTGTTTGATTATTTGTTTATGTACTCTGTAATTGGGTGCTGCGGAACCCTTGTGGCGCCATATAAATAAAGGATAATAATAATAAATAATATAATATATAGCAGTACGGTACAATAGGCCACTGCTCTACCTACCTCTGTGTCGTCAAGTATACTATCCATCCATACCTGTGGATTTTAGAAAAAAAACATATCTCGGCAGAGCAATCTATAAATCCATCATTTTTCAGACAGCAACAGTGGGTATTGTAATAGTCACCCAATCCATAACTTTTATAGGGTTACATGCATCCACATGCTACAGCCTGTCTCAATAATGCTGCATTCAGACTGCAAATGCCGGATCCTACCCGGTAAGACAAACGTGTACTTACCGGGTGGGATCCGGCATTTGCACTCCGCTGCTGGCTTTCCGACCCGGCAATATACCGGGTCGGTTGCCATAACAACGGAGCGCGCAGCAGCAGCAGGGGCGGGGGTGGAGGCAGCGTCGGGAGATGAGCTCATCTCCAGCGCCGCCTCTCCCTATCTTGTGAATGGGAACCGTGTCGCATCGACACGGCTCCCATTCACACCGCACCTGACCCGGTAATCAACCCGGGTAAAACCCTTCTTTTTTACCGGGTTGATTTACCGGGTCAGGCGACCCGCTAAATCGGCCAGTGTGCTTTCACATCGCACACTGACCCGGTTCGACACGGCAATATGCCGTGTCGGTACCTGGTTATTTGTGCGATGTGAAAGGGGTATAATTTTACTGTCACGGTGTGTGTGTTTGTGTTTTTATTTGGGTATTTTTTGTTGTTGTAGAACTACAGGTACCAGTGAGCCCGTTATTTCCCCTCCTGCTGGTACTTGAGGTTCTCAAAGTACCAGCAAGTGGGGGAGGCTTGCTGGGCCTTGTAGTTCCACAACAAAAAAACAATATTCTTTTTTTACACATATGGCTATCAGCCCGGCACCCACCACCCAGGGGCTGCCTCGGGCTTCACCCCTGGCCCTTGGGTGCCTCGAAGGGAGGAACCTCTTGATTTAAGGGGTCCCCACTCCTCCAGGGAACCCCGGCCAGGGATGACTAGTTGGAGGGGAAATGCCAGGGCCGCAGGGACCTACATAAAAGTGTCCCCCGGCTGTGGCATTATCTCTCTGGCTTGTGGAGCCCGGTGCTGGTTTTAAAAATATGGGGGACCCCTACATCTTTTGTCCCACGTATTTTTGGAACCAAGACCCGTCTAAGAGCCCGGTGCTGGTTGTCTAAATACGGGGAACCTCTGTCCAATTTTTCCTCCAGTATTTAAATAACCAGGACCGGCTCAAAGAGGCTGGTTATACTAAGGAGGGGGGACCTCACACATTTTTTTTAACCCATTCAGACCCTTCTCCTTTAAGTTAATGCAGAGAGAGGTAGATTTTGGGAGAAGGAATGTCCTAGCATAACTGTTAATTGCAGTGTAATACTGTAATTCAACTGTGCAGCATTTGTGGCTAAATGTCAAAGAAGCCAGTATTTACCCTGCATGCAAAACAATAAATGTATTTGCACATACCTCCCAACTAACCCAATTTTTGCAGGACAGTCACTTTTTTTGGGAATGTCCAGCTAACCCAAACAACCCCCCCCCAGTGTCCCATAGTCATGGGGAAGGGGGGGGGGGGGGTGGAAGGCTCCCTGTAGCTTGTTGCTCTGCAAATATGCACATTGTGGGTAATTCAGACCTGATCGCTAGGGTGCGTTTTTGCATCCCTGTGATCAGGTGGTTGCCGCCTACAGCGGAAGGGAAAATTTGCTGTGCAGGTGTGTGATCACATGTGCACAAGAGCTGCACAGCTCAGCACTTACTCAGCCATTGAGGTGACGTCACAAATCCTCCCACAAAACGCCGGGTCCCTCCAGTGTTTTTCCGGACACTCCCTAGAAACATTCAGTTGCCACCCACACAAACACCCTCTTCTTGTCAATCTTCTTGTGATCTCCGGACCGTCGCACCTACGCATTGTGGCGCATACGCATGTGCAGTGCAGACCTGATTGCCCGCTGGGTGAAAATAAATTGAAGCGATCTGGTCTGAATAAGCCCCAATGTCTATTCACGGGAGACAGAGGGGCTGGGGCATGGTCAGCAGCTCACAGAGCACCTATAATGACAAAAATGGGAGACATGGCTCATGATCGCGATATACCTGCGAAGGTACGCCCTCTACTGATTGACAGGCAGAGGCATTCGCATTTTCTGCGGGGCACCCGGAGAAAATGTAGGCACATGCACAGGATGGACCCTGCGTATATGTCCCCATCCTCTTCATAGTTTTTGCGGTTGGAACGAGCAGTGTGAAAACATCAATCGATGGGGGTAATTCCAAGTTGATCGCAGCAGGAATTTTGTTAGCAGTTGGGCAAAACCATGTGCACTGCATTTACGAACAGATGATTTTTTATATAAATTTTAAAATGTTAGTAAATGTGTGTGTTTTTTTCAACCTGGAAGCCAAACATCGATTAAGATCGATCTTAAATAGACCCCTGGGTTTTAAGGATAACCATATTGAGTCCAATGGTTAATTTACATTGACCGAAGTTCTAATTAAGTAGTGATGTGCACCGGAAATTTTTCGGGTTTTGGTTTTGGGTTCGGTTCCGCGGCCGTGTTTTGGGTTTGGACGCGTTTTGGCAAAACCTCACCGAAATTTTTTTGTCGGATTCGGGTGTGTTTTGGATTCGGGTGTTTTTTTTCAAAAAACCCTAAAAAACAGCTTAAATCATAGAATTTGGGGGTCATTTTGATCCCATAGTATTATTAACCTCAATAACCATAATTTCCACTCATTTTCAGTCTTTTTTGAACACCTAACACCTCACAATATTATTTTAATTGGTATTTGGTACCGGGGACACAGTACCTCAATCAAGTTTATAGTTGGCTCTGAAATCAGCATTAAACTGGATCCACACTTAGATTATCTGTCCAATTTTTTTTTCTAGTTGAAACAAAATTATGCTAATATGTGGCAGCAAATGACAATTGACCATTTGCTCCCAAACACTGGAAAACATCCAAAAATGGTCATTTAGATAAATTGGTTAAATCCATTTCATTTAGCTAATTTATCCAAACTACCTTTATTGTATCTTTGTGGGTGAATGATGTGTGGGTCAGTGTTGAGGGTGGTGGAGGAGATGGGTAATAGGCACAGCAGGGTGTGGACAGTCAAATAGTGTGCTTAGAGGTGCAGATAAATAGGGATATCTAATAATTCACCCACTATTCTATAGAATTATTAGATATCCCTATTTATCTGCATTACTCACCTAACACTCAGCATTTATCTACATGCTGATGCTATTCATAGCACTTAGCTTGCAAGTATTTTACCCATAAGGAGACACATTAGATGTTCCCTCTCTTTTCATTAAAGACGTCCCCAGCAACCATACTGTACTATACTATAACAGGAATAATTACTGTGGGGGATTATACCATTTGATCTGGAATAAAGGGAAAATATTGTGGAAAGAGTTCTGTAAGTGTATTATATGTAGAACTATTGCCAGGTTCTGACATTTGTCAAGTGAATTACTAATATACATTCAACTAATATTACATAGTGTCCAGTAATTCAGTATCAGACTAATTGATATAGTCAATTTGGATCAATAATAAAGACACAACACAGGTAGCGAACCTTGATATTAATAAATGTATTTCCATTTATTATATATGGTAATTACATTATACAAACTTATTGTACTTTATTTCGTGTTTAGACAATTTTAACGAATTTATTAAAAGTTAATTTTTAAATCATCATTTGTGCGCCAGCAAAAGAGACATTCTTTTCTCTTCTCCTTTCCTGCATAACATTACTTGTCTCTGGTAGCACCCCCGAACGTCCTACAATTAATATTTAATATAACTGATGGACATTTATTGGGGCCTCTTCTTACAAATATTTAGAATTTAATAGCTGGTGCAGAACACATCCCCTTCCCCCCATTCCCTGTATATCTGGATTCACCAAGGAAATGCTGATGCTGACTCCAAGAAGAAAGGGAGTCTCTTCCCTATGAAGGTGAAGCCTTGTTTGGCGACGGCCTAGTTAATTTGATCTCGGCAGCTCCCGCAGGTAAGTCAACCTTCTTGCACTATGTTCCCTCTCAACGGATAAAGACGCATCATTATCTGATGCAGTCATTTCGGCCCAATAGATATGCAAGAAGTTAAGATTCCCCTTTCTTTGCAGGTAGAGGAAGGAGAAGAGGGAAGAGGTCTGTAGCCTCTTCAAGATTGCAGGAGCAGAGATTGTCCTCTGCTTCTGCCAAATCCACTGCATGACGCTAGGGCTTTCTTGCAGGAGCCCGCACCAGTGGGGGCACGTCTAAAACTCTTCAGTCAGTTCTGGATTCATTCGGACCTGGACTCATGGGTTTTATAAATAGTGTCCCAAGGGTACAAACTGGGGTTTCAAGACGTTCCCCCTCACCGATTGTTCAAATCAGCCTTAGTCAGCAGGGAGAAGGTTTTTATTCAAGCCTCTTCGTGGTCCCGAAGCCGGACGGCTCAGTCAGACCAATCTGAAATCTGAAATCCCTCAATTTCTACCTAAAGAAATTCAATTTCAAGATGGAATCTCTCACGGTAGTGATCTCCAGTCCGGAGGAAGGAGATTTCATGGTTTTGGTAAACTTAAAGGATGCCTACTTACATGTTCCCATTTAGCCACTGCATCAAGCTACCTGAGGTTTGCAATTCAGGATTGTCATTACTAATTTCAGATGTTGCCATTTGGTCTGTCCACGGCTCCGAGGATTTTCACCAGGGTGATGGCGGAAATGATGGTTCTCCTTCGCAAGCAAGGAGTCACAATTATCCCGTACTTGGATGTTCTCCTGATAAAGGCGAGATCCAGGGACCAGTTGGTGCAAAACATTGCACTCTCCCTGACAGTTCTTCAACAACATGGTTGGGTCCTAAACTTGCCAAAACCGCAGTTGGTCCCAATGACGCGGTTGTTGTTTTTGGGAGTGATACTGGACACAGAAGAGGTTTTCCTCCAGTGGAAAGGCTATGGAGATCCAGAGTCTGGTCAAACAAATTCTGAAACCAGCAAGAGTGTTAATCCATCAATGCATTCGGTTGCTGGGGAAGATGGTTTTGGCCTACGAGGCCATTCAGTTTGGCAGGTTCCATGCCAGAGTGTTCCAGTGGGACCTGTTGGACAAGTGGTCCGGATCCCACCTACACATGCACCGGAGGATAATCCTGTCTTCCAAGACCAGAATATCACTCCATTGGTGGCTGCACAGTTCTCACCTCCTAGAGGGGCGATGGTTCGGGATCCAGGACTGGATTCTAGGGACCACGGATGCAACCCTTTCGAGGTGGGGAGCAGTCACACAGGGGGAAAACGTCCAAGGAAGATGGTCAAGTCAGGAAAGTTGTCTCCACATAAATGTTCTGGAGTTAAGGGCCATTTAATAACAGCAGACACAGTACACACTGGGACGGGTGCCCAGCATCCTCTACGGACTAAGAGAAAAGGATTTACCGGTAGGTATTAAAATTCTAGTTTCTCTAATGTCCTAGAGTATGCTCGGGACTCCGTAAGGACCATGGGGATAGACGGGCTCCGCAGGAGACATGGGCACTTTAAGAAAGACTTTAGTTCTGGGTGTGCACTGGCTCCTCCCTCTATGCCCCTCCTCCATACCTCAGTTTGATACTGTGCCCAGTTGAGACTGGGTGCTTTTCAGGAGCTCTCCTGAGCTTTCTGACAGAAAGTATTTTGTTAGGTTTTTAATTTTCAGGGAGCACTGCTGGCAACAGACTCCCTGCATCGAGGGACTGAGGGGAGAGAAGCAGCCCTACTCTCTGAGTTGCAAGGTCCTGCTTCTTAGGCTACTGGACACCATTAGCTCCAGAGGGATTGGTACGCAGGATCTCACCCTCGCCGTCCGTCCCAGAGCCGCGCCGCCGTCCCCCTCGCAGATTCAGAAGATAGAAGCCGGGTGAGTATGAGAAGAAAAGAAGACTTCAGAGGCGGCAGAAGAGTTCATGATCTTCACTGAGGTAACGCACAGCACTGCAGCTGTGCACCATTGCTCCCATACACCTCACATACTCCGGTCACTGTAAGGGTGCAGGGCGCAGGGGGGGCGTCCTGGGCAGCAATATAAACCTCTTTTTGGCAAAAATATAACATATATACAGCTGGGCACTGTATATGTATGAGCCCCTGCCAATTTTACAGTTTAAGCGGGACAGAAGCCCGCCGCCGAGGGGGCGGGGCTTCTCCCTCAGCACTCACCAGCGCCATTTTTTCTCCACAGCACCGCTGAGAGGAAGCTGCCCGGACTTTCCCCTGCTTATACCACGGTAGACAAGAGGGTTGAAAAGAGAGGGGGGGCACATAATTCGGCGCAAATGACATACAGCAGCGCTACTGGACAAACATTAAGTTACTGTGTTATTCCTGGGTTATATAGCGCTGGGGTGTGTGCTGGCATACTCTCTCTCTCTGTCTCTCCAATGGGCCTTGTGGGGAAACTGTCTTCAGAAAAAGCATTCCCTGTGTGTGTGGTGTGTCGGTACACGTGTGTCGACATGTCTGAGGAAGAAGGCTATATTAGAGAGGAGCGGGAGCAAATGAATGTGGTGTCTCTGCCGACACCTGATTGGATGGATATGTGGAATGTTTTAAATGCTAGTGTAAACTCATTGCACAAAAGATTAGACAAGGCTGAAGCTTTGGGACAGTCAGGGTCTCAACCCATGCCTGATCCTATGTCGCAGGGACTGTCAGGGTCTCATAAGTGCCCACTATCCCAGATTGTTGACACAGATACCGACACGGATTCTGACTCCAGTGTCGATTACGTTGATGCAAAGTTACAGCCAAAATTGGCAAAATCCATTCGATATAGGATTATGGCAATAAAAGATGTTTTGCACATCACAGAGGAACCCCCTGTCCCTGACAAGAGGGTACATATGTACAAGGGAAAGAAGCCTGAGGTAACCTTTCCCCCCTCACACGAGCTGAACGAGTTATGTGAAAAAGCTTGGGAATCTCCAGATAAAAGACTGCAGATTTCCAAAAGGATTCTTATGGCGTATCCTTTCCCATCAACGGATAGGTTACGATGGGAATCCTCCCCTAGGATGGACAAAGCATTAACACGCACAGCTACAGCTGGAAAATCAAATTTTTTACCTTATGTTCCCTCACAGCATAAGAAAGCTCCGCATTATCAAATGCAGTCCTTTCGGTCACAAAGAAACAAGAAAGTGCGAGGTGCGTCCTTTCTTGCCAGAGGTAGGGGCAGAGGAAAAAAGCTGCACAACACAGCTAGCTCCCAGGAACAGAAGTCCTCCCCGGCCTCTACAAAATCTACTGCATGACGCTGGGGCTCCACTGGCGGAGTCCGGCCCATGTGATGTTATGCAGCCGCTCTGACCACGCCTCCTGTTTCTCCGTTGCCGACCCAATATTGAAACCCTGCCCCCGCACCGCTCCATCTCCGACTTGGAGATGGAGTGTTGTTGACCCCCCTCCCCCCCCCCTGCACCGATTGACAGGCAGAGGCGATCGCATTATCTGCGGGGTGCCGCAGAAAATGCAGGCGGATGCGTATGCTCTTAGCAATTTTTGCAGTTGGATTGCTTATTGCGATTGCAATCCAACCTAAATCAGGCCCTATTACCTATCACAATGCACTGCGGGTAGTACAAAATGGGGTTAATACTAATACCTAACAAAATACTTTCTGTCAGAAAGCTCAGGAGAGCTCCTGAAAAGCACCCAGTTTCCACTGGGCACAGTATCAAACTGAGGTATGGAGGAGGGGCATAGAGGGAGGAGCCACTGCACACCCAGAACTAAAGTCTTTCTTAAAGTGCCCATGTCTCCTGCGGAGCCCGTCTATCCCCATGGTCCTTACGGAGTCCCCAGCATCCTCTAGGACGTTAGAGAAAATAGGATTTTAATACCTACCGGTAAATCCTTTTCTCTTAGTCCGTAGAGGATGCTGGGCACCCGTCCCAGTGCGTACTGTGTCTGCAGTTATTAAATGGCCCTTAACTCCAGAACATTTATGTGGAGACAACTTTCCCGACTTGACCATCTTCCTTGGATGTTTTCCCCCTGTGTGACTGCTCCCCAGCCTCGGAGGGTTGCATCCGTGGTCCCTAGGATCCAGTCCTGGATCCCGAACCATCGCCCCTCTAGGAGGTGAGAACTGTGCAGCCGCCAATGGAGTGATATTCTGGTCTTGGAAGACAGGATTATCCTCCGGTGCATGTGTAGGTGGGATCCGGACTACTTGACCAACAGGTCCCACTGGAACACTCTAGCATGGAACCTGCCAAACTGAATGGCCTCGTAGGCCGCAACCATCTTCCCCAGCAACCGAATGCATTGATGGATTAACACTCTTGCTGGTTTCAGAATTTGTTTGACCAGACTCTGGATCTCCATAGCATTTCCACTGGAAGAAAACCTCTTCTGTGTCCAGTATCACTCCCAAAAACAACAACCGCGTCATTGGGACCAACTGCGATTTTGGCAAGTTTAGGAGCCAACCATGTTGTTGAAGAACTGTCAGGGAGAGTGCAATGTTTTGCAACAACTGGTCCCTGGATCTCGCCTTTATCAAGATATCATCCAAGTACGGGATAATTGTGACTCCTTGCTTGCGAAGGAGAACCATCATTTCCGCCATCACCCTGGTGAAAATCCTCGGAGCCGTGGACAGACCAAACAGCAACGTCTGAAATTAGTAATGACAATCCTGAATTGCAAACCTCAGGTAGCTTGATGTAGTGGCTAAACGGAACATGTAAGTAGGCATCCTTATGTCTACCAAAACCATGAAATCTCCTTCCTCCGGACTGGTGATCCCTACTCTGAGAGATTCCATCTTGAAATTGAATTTCTTTAGGTAGAAATTGAGGGATTTAAGATTTCAGATTGGTCTGACTGAGCCTTCCGGCTTCGGGACCACGAAGAGGCTTGAATAAAAGCCTTCTCCCTGCTGACTAATGCCGATTTGAACAATCGGTGAGGGGGAACGTCTTGAAACCCCAGTTTGTACCCTTGGGACACTATTTGTAAAACCCACGAGTCCAGGTCCAAATTAATCCAGAACTGACTGAAGTGTTTTAGACGTGCCCCCACTGGTGTGGGCTCCTCCAAGAGAGCCCCAGCGTCATGCAGTGGATTTGGCAGAAGCAGAGGACGATCTCTGCTCCTGCGATCTTGAAGAGGCTACAGACCTCTTCCCTCTTCTCCTTCCTCTACCTGCAAAGAAAGGGGAATCTTAACTTCTTGCATATCTATTGGGCCAAAATGACTGCGTTAGATAATGATGCGTCTTCATCCGTTGAGAGGGAACATAGGGCAAGAAGGTTGACTTACCTGCGGGAGCTGCCGAGATCAAATTAACTAGGCCGTCGCCAAACAAGGCTTCACCTTCATAGGGAAGAGACTCCCTTTCTTCTTGGAGTCAGCATCAGCATTCCCTTGGTGAATACACAATGCCCTCCTATCCGAGACTGCCATGAAATTGTCCCGTGAACTCAAGAGTCCTATATCCCTTGCAGTCGTAAGTATGCTGCAGTGTCCTTGATATGATCTAACGTAAGGAGCATCCCATGTCTCCAGGATATCTATATCGGATGACAAGGTATTCGACCAATTCTTGAATACTACTACTCACCCATGCGCATGTAATGGCAGGTCTAAGTAATGTACCCGTGGTAGTTCGCATTGTGCGTTGGAAGGCACAAAGTAAGCAGACAGGAGAAGTCAGGATAGTGCGCAAGGGCATAGAAGGGAGCGGCTCAAGAAAAGAGAAGTGGAAACAGACAGCAAACTAGGCTGGAGAGAGACCTGAGACAAAGAGATCTGAATTATACGAGAGCCGACCAGGGGAAACACAAATTATGCAGTCAAGTTTCCCACATTTGGGGAAATTGCAGGAGCAGCACACCCAGAGTGCAATGGGTGAGCCTTGCCCTGGGAGAAGCACCTTCATGATCATAGTATCTCACCTGGCAGGTAAGTAGGAGTTGGGCTAGAGCTGGGGAGGGTCGCTGCTCAGGCACCCCCCTGTCAAGTGAAGGAGATCCAACTGAGGCAGCACAAGGAAACTCTCGAAAGAAGAACAAGGCTAGAGGAAGATCTGAGACAAAGAAATCTGACTTTTACCAGAGCTGACCAGAGGAAAGCACAAACACAGTCCCCCACTACCACAAATAATGCAGTCAAGTTACCCACATTTGGGGAAATCACAGGGGTCAGCATACCCAGAATGCAATGAATGAACCTCACCCTGGGAGAACAATCTTCATGACCATGGTATCTCCTATGCAAAATAAGTATGATTTGGGATAGGGCTGGGGAGGGCCGCTGCTCAGGCACATCTCTGTCAAGTAAAGGAGATTCAACTGAGGCAGCACAAGGGAACTCTCATCTGGGGACAACAACTGCAGGGAGAACACATATTTTCAGATGAACATGGGAGGGCAGAAGGCTACCTAATACTGAAGCACCCCCAAACAACAAACCAAATGCAACAACTAGTACAAGCATTCCTGGGGGAAGGTCTGCAGAAGACGGATTTGCATACGGTGATGTCATCCAAGCAGTGGGCCAAAGTTGGCTGGAACCCTCAACTGCATATGAAAAGAGAAAAGGGGTATGCAGGGCATGGCGGCCTTCTGCGGCGCTTGGATGACCCCTAGTTTGCATTAAACACCCCCACCCTCCTTCGGTCTGGGGCTCATGTTGGCCATGCCCCAGCCCCTGAAGCATTCAAGCTGATTTCTTGCAGCAGCTGGGCACTGTAACAGCTCCAGAGCTGCTCTGTAAGGCAAGTAAAAGGGTGTGGGCCCTGCAGCACTACCTGTAGTTTGCATTGTGCATTGTAAGGCACTAAGTAAGCAGATAGGAGGAGAAGTCAGGATAGTGCACAAGGGTATAGAAGGGAGGGGCTAAAGAAAAAAGAAGTGGAAACAGACAGCAAACTAGGCTGGAGAGAGACCTGAGACAAAGAGATCTGAATTATATGAGAGCTGACCAGGGGAAACACAAATTATGCAGTCAAGTTTCCCACATTTGGGGAAATCACAGGGGCAGCACACCCAGAGTGCAATGGGTAATCCTTGCCCTGGGAGAAGCAACTTCATGATCATAGTATCTCACCTGACAGGTAAGTAGGAGTTGAGCTAGAGCTGGGGAGGGTCGCTGCTCGGGCACCCCCCTGTCAAGTGAAGGAGATCCAACTGAGGCAGCACAAGGGAACTCTCGAAAGAAGAACAAGGCTAGAGGAAAATCTGAGACAAAGAAATCTGACTTTTACCAGAGCTGACCAGAGGAAAGCACAAACACAGTCCCCCACTACCACAAATAATGCAGTCGAGTTTGCCACATTTGGGGAAATCACAGGGGTCAGCATACCCAGAATGCAATGAATGAACCTCACCCTGGGAGAACAATCTTCATGACCATGGTATCGGCTATGCAAAATAAGTATGATTTGGGATAGGGCTGGGGAGGGCCGCTGCTCAGGCACATCTCTGTCAAGTAAAGGAGATTCAACTGAGGCAGCACAAGGGAACTCTCATCTGGGGACAACAACTGCAGAGAGAACACATATTTTCAGATGAACATGGGAGGGCAGAAGGCTGCCTAATACTGAAGCACCCCCAAACAACAAACCAAATGCAACAACTAGTGCTAGCATTCCTGGGGGAAGGCTGCAGCAGATGGATTTGCATATGGTGATGTCATCCAAGCAGTGGGTCAAAGTTGGCTTCAACCCTCGTCTGCATATGAAAAGAGAAAAGGGGCGTGCAGGGCATGGCAGCCTTTTGCAGCACTTGGATGACCCCTAGTTCGCATTAAACATCTCCACCCTCCTTCGGTGTGGGTCTCATGTTGGCTATGCACCATCCCCTAAAGTATTCAAGCTGATTTCTTGCAGCAGCTGGGCACTGTAACAGCTCCAGAGCTGCTCTGTAAGGCAAATAAAAGGGTGTGGGACCTGCAGCACTACCTGTAGTTTGCATTGTGCGTTGGAAGGCACAAAGTAAGCAGACGGGAGAAGTCAGGATAGTGCGCAAGGGCATAGAAGGGAGCGGCTCAAGAAAAGAGAAGTGTAAACAGACAGCAAACTAGGCTGGAGAGAGACCTGAGACAAAGAGATCTGAATTATACGAGAGCCGACCAGAGGAAACACAAATTATGCAGTCAAGTGTCCCACATTTGGGGAAATCACAGGAGCAGCACACCCAGAGTGCAATGGGTGAGCCTTGCCCTGGGAGAAGCACCTTCCTGATCATAGTATCTCACCTGGCAGGTAAGTAGGAGTTGGGCTAGAGCTGGGGAGGGTCGCTGCTCGGGCACCCCCATGTCAAGTGAAGGAGATCCAACTGAGGCAGCACAAGGGAACTCTCGAAAGAAGAACAAGGCTAGAGGAAGATCTGAGACAAAGAAATCTGACTTTTACCAGAGCTGACCAGAGGAAAGCACAAACACAGTCCCCCACTACCACAAATAATGCAGTCGAGTTTCCCACATTTGGGGAAATCACAGGGGTCAGCATACCCAGAATGCAATGAATGAACCTCACCCTGGGAGAACAATCTTCATGACCATGGTATCTTCTATGCAAAATAAGTATGATTTGGGATAGGGCTGGGGAGGGCCGCTGCTCAGGCACATCTCTGTCAAGTAAAGGAGATTCAACTGAGGCAGCACAAGTAAACTCTCATCTGGGGACAACAACTGCAGGGAGAACACATATTTTCAGATGAACATGGGAGGGCAGAAGGCTACCTAATACTGAAGCACCCCCAAACAACAAACCAAATGCAACAACTAGTGCAAGCATTCCTGGGGGAAGGCCTGCAGCAGATGGATTTGCATATGGTGATGTCATCCAAGCAGTGGGTCAAAGTTGGCTTCAACCCTCATCTGCATATGAAAAGAGAAAAGGGGCGTGCAGGGCATGGCAGCCTTTTTCGGCGCTTGGATGACCCCTAGTTCGCATTAAACACCTCCACCCTCCTTCGGTGTGGGGCTCATGTTGGCTATGCCCCAGCCCCTGAAGCATTCAAGCTGATTCCTTGCAGCAGCTGGGCACTGGAAAAGCTCCAGAGCTGCTCTGTAAGGCAAATAAAAGGGTGTGGGACCTGCAGCACTACCTGTAGTTCGCATTGTGCGTTGGAAGGCACAAAGTAAGCAGACGGGAGAAGTCAGGATAGTGCGCAAGGGCATAGAAGGGAGCGGCTCAAGAAAAGAGAAGTGGAAACAGACAGCAAACTAGGCTGGAGAGAGACCTGAGACAAAAAGATCTGAATTATACGAGAGCCGACCAGGGGAAACACAAATTATGCAGTCAAGTTTCCCACATTTGGGGAAATCACAGGAGCAGCACACCCAGAGTGCAATGGGTGAGCCTTGCCCTGGGAGAAGCACCTTCATGATCATAGTATCTCACCTGGCAGGTAAGTAGGAGTTGGGCTAGAGCTGGGGAGGGTCGCTGCTCGGGCACCCCCCTGTCAAGTGAAGGAGATCCAACTGAGGCAGCACAAGAGAACTCTCGAAAGAAGAACAAGGCTAGAGGAAAATCTGAGACAAAGAAATCTGACTTTTACCAGAGCTGACCAGAGGAAAGCACAAACACAGTCCCCCACTACCACAAATAATGCAGTCGAGTTTCCCCACATTTGGGGAAATCTCAGGAGTAAGCATACCCAGAATGCAATGAATGAACCTCACCCTGGGAGAACAATCTTCATGACCATGGTATCTCCTATGCAAAATAAGTATGATTTGGGATAGGGCTGGGGAGGGCCGCTGCTCAGGCACATCTCTGTCAAGTAAAGGAGATTCAACTGAGGCAGCACAAGGGAACTCTCATCTGGGGACAACAACTGCAGGGAGAACACATATTTTCAGATGAACATGGGAGGGCAGAAGGCTGCCTAATACTGAAGCACCCCCAAACAACAAACCAAATGCAACAACTAGTACAAGCATTCCAGGGGGAAGGTCTGCAGAAGACGGATTTGCATACGGTGATGTCATCCAAGCAGTGGGCCAAAGTTGGCTGGAACCCTCATCTGCATATGAAAAGAGAAAAGGAGTATGCAGGACATGGCGGCCTTTTGCGGAGCTTGGATGACCCCTAGTTCGCATTAAACACCCCCACCCTCCTTCGGTGTGGGGCTCATGTTGGCCATGCCCCAGCCCCTGAAGCATTCAAGCTGATTTCTTGCAGCAGCTGGGCACTGTAACAGCTCCAGAGCTGCTCTGTAAGGCAAGTAAAAGGGTGTGGGCCCTGCAGCACTACCTGAAGTTTGCATTGTGAATTGTAAGGCACAAAGTAAGCAGACGGGAGGAGAAGTCAGGATAGTGCACAAGGGTATAGAAGGGAGGGGCTCAAGAAAAAAGAAGTGGAAACAGACAGCAAACTAGGCTGGAGAGAGACCTGAGACAAAGAGATCTGAATTATATGAGAGCCGACCAGGGGAAACACAAATTATGCAGTCAAGTTTCCCACATTTGGGGAAATCACTGGGGTAGCACACCCAGAGTGCAATGGGTGATCCTTGCCCTGGGAGAAGCAACTTCATGATCATAGTATCTCACCTGGCAGGTAAGTAGGAGTTGGGCTACAGCTGGGGAGGGTCGCTGCTCGGGCACCCCCCTGTCAAGTGAAGGAGATCCAACTGAGGCAGCACAAGGAATCTCTCGAAAGAAGAACAAGGCTAGAGGAAGATCTGAGACAAATAAATCTGACTTTTACCAGAGCTGACCAGAGGAAAGAACAAACACAGTCCCCCACTACCACAAATAATGCAGTCGAGTTTCCCACATTTGGGGAAATCATACGGGTCAGCATACCCAGAATGCAATGAATGAACCTCACCCTGGGAGAACAATCTTCATGACCATGGTATCTCCTATGCAAAATAAGTATGATTTGGGATAGGGCTGGGGAGGGCCGCTGCTCAGGCACATCTCTGTCAAGTAAAGGAGATTCAACTGAGGCAGCACAAGGGAACTCTCATCTGGGGACAACAACTGCAGGGAGAACACATATTTTCAGATGAACATGGGAGGGCAGAAGACTACCTAATACTGAAGCACCCCCAAACAACAAACCAAAGGCAACAACTAGTGCAAGCATTCCTGGGGGAAGGCCTGCAGCACATGGATTTGCATATGGTGATGTCATCCAAGCAGTGGGTCAAAGTTGGCTTCAACCCTCGTCTGCATATGAAAAGAGAAAAGGGGCGTGCAGGGCATGGCAGCCTTTTTCGGCGCTTGTATGACCCCTAGTTCGCATTAAACACCTCCACCCTCCTTCGGTGTGGGGCTCATGTTGGCTATGCCCCAGCCCCGAAGCATTCAAGCTGATTTCTTGCAGCAGTTGGGCACTGTAACAGCTCCAGAGCTGCTCTGTAAGGCAAGTAAAAGGGCGTGGGACCTGCAGCACTACCTGTAGTTCGCATTGTGCGTTGGAAGGCACAAATTAAGCAGACGGGAGAAGTCAGGATAGTGCGCAAGGGCATAGAAGGGAGCGGCTCAAGAAAAGAGAAGTGGAAACAGACAGCAAACTAGGCTGGAGAGAGACCTGAGACAAAGAGATCTGAATTATACGAGAGCCGACCAGGGGAAACACAAATTATGCAGTCAAGTTTCCCACATTTGGATAAATCACAGGAGCAGCACACCCAGAGTGCAATGGGTGAGCCTTGCCCTGGGAGAAGCACCTTCATGATCATAGTATCTCACCTGGCAGGTAAGTAGGAGTTGGGCTAGAGCTGGGGAGGGTCGCTGCTCGGGCACCCCCCTGTCAAGTGAAGGAGATCCAACTGAGGCAGCACAAGGAATCTCTCGAAAGAAGAACAAGGCTAGAGGAAGATCTGAGACAAATAAATCTGACTTTTACCAGAGCTGACCAGAGGAAAGAACAAACACAGTCCCCCACTACCACAAATAATGCAGTCGAGTTTCCCACATTTGGGGAAATCATACGGGTCAGCATACTCAGAATGCAATGAATGAACCTCACCCTGGGAGAACAATCTTCATGACCATGGTATCTCCTATGCAAAATAAGTATGATTTGGGATAGGGCTGGGGAGGGCCGCTGCTCAGGCACATCTCTGTCAAGTAAAGGAGATTCAACTGAGGCAGCACAAGGGAACTCTCATCTGGGGACAACAACTCCAGGGAGAACACACATTTTCAGATGAACATGGGAGGGCAGAAGGCTGCCTAATACTGAAGCACCCCCAAACAACAAACCAAATGCAACAACTAGTGCAAGCATTCCTGGGGGAAGGCCTGCAGCAGATGGATTTGAATATGGTGATGTCATCCAAGCAGTGAGTCAAAGTTGGCTTCAACCCTCGTCTGCATATGAAAAGAGAAAAGGGGCGTGCAGGGCATGGCGGCCTTTTGCGGCGCTTGGATGACCCCTAGTTTGCATTAAACGCCTCCACCCTCCTTCGGTGTGGGGCTCATGTTGGCTATGCCCCAGCCCCTGAAGCATTCAAGCTGATTTCTTGCAGCAGCTGAGCACTGTAACAGCTCCAGAGCTGCTCTGTAAGGCAAGTAAAAGGGTGTGGGCCCTGCAGCACTACCTGTAGTTCGCATTGTGCGTTGGAAGGCACATATTAAGCAGACGGGAGAAGTCAGGATAGTGCGCAAGGGCATAGAAGGGAGCGGCTCAAGAAAAGAGAAGTGGAAACAGACAGCAAACTAGGCTGGAGAGAGACCTGAGACAAAAAGATCTGAATTATACGAGAGCCGACCAGGGGAAACACAAATTATGCAGTCAAGTTTCCCACATTTGGGGAAATCACAGGAACAGCACACCCAGAGTGCAATGGGTGAGCCTTGCCCTGGTAGAAGCACCTTCCTGATCATAGTATCTCACCTGGCAGGTAAGTAGGAGTTGGGCTAGAGCTGGGGAGGGTCGCTGCTCGGGCACCCCCCTGTCAAGTGAAGGAGATCCAACTGAGGCAGCACAAGGGAACTCTCGAAAGAAGAACAAGGCTAGAGGAAGGTCTGAGACAATGAAATCTGACTTTTACCAGAGCTGACCAGAGGAAAGCACAAACACAGTCCCCCACTACCATAAATAATGCAGTCAAGTTTCCCACATTTGGGGAAATCACAGGGGTCAGCATACCCAGAATGCAATGAATGAACCTCACCCTGGGAGAACAATCTTCATGACCATGGTATCTCCTATGCAAAATAAGTATGATTTGGGATAGGGCTGGGGGGGGCCGCTGCTCAGGCACATCTCTGTCAAGTAAAGGAGATTCAACTGAGGCAGCACAAAGGAACTCTCATCTGGGGACAACAACTGCAGGGAGAACACATATTTTCAGATGAACATGGGAGGGCAGAAGGCTACCTAATACTGAAGCACCCCCAAACAACAATCAAAATGCAACAACTAGTGCAAGCATTCCTGGGGGAAGGTCTGCAGAAGACGGATTTGCATACGGTGATGTCATCCAAGCAGTGGGCCAAAGTTGGCTTCAACCCTCGTCTGCATATGAAAAGAGAAAAGGGGCGTGCAGGGCATGGCAGCCTTTTTCGGCGCTTGGATGACCCCTAGTTCGCATTAAACGCCTCCACCCTCCTTCGGTGTGGGGCTCATGTTGGCTATGCCCCAGCCCCTGAAGCATTCAAGCTGATTTCTTGCAGCAGCTGGGCACTGTAACAGCTCCAGAGCTGCTCTGTAAGGCAAGTAAAAGGGTGTGGGCCCTGCAGCACTACCTGTAGTTTGCATTGTGAATTGTAAGGCACAAAGTAAGCAGACGGGAGGAGAAGTCAGGATAGTGCACAAGGGTATAGAAGGGAGGGGCTCAAGAAAAAAGAAGTGGAAACAGACAGCAAACTAGGCTGGAGAGAGACCTGAGACAAATAGATCTGAATTATATGAGAGCCGACCAGGGGAAATACAAATTATGCAGTCAAGTTTCCCACATTTGGGGAAATCACTGGGGCAGCACACCCAGAGTGCAATGGGTGATCCTTGCCCTGGGAGAAGCAACTTCATGATCATAGTATCTCACCTGGCAGGTAAGTAGGATTTGGGCTACAGCTGGGGAGGGTCGCTGCTCGGGCACCCCCCATGTCAAGTGAAGGAGATCCAACTGAGGCAGCACAAGGAATCTCTCGAAAGAAGAACAAGGCTAGAGGAAGATCTGAGACAAATAAATCTGACTTTTACCAGAGCTGACCAGAGGAAAGAACAAACACAGTCCCCCACTACCACAAATAATGCAGTCGAGTTTCCCACATTTGGGGAAATCATACGGGTCAGCATACCCAGAATGCAATGAATGAACCTCACCCTGGGAGAACAATCTTCATGACCATGGTATCTCCTATGCAAAATAAGTATGATTTGGGATAGGGCTGGGGAGGGCCGCTGCTCAGGCACATCTCTGTCAAGTAAAGGAGATTCAACTGAGGCAGCAGAAGGGAACTCTTATCTGGGGACAACAACTGCAGGGAGAACACATATTTTCAGATGAACATGGGAGGGCAGAAGGCTACCTAATACTGAAGCACCCCCAAACAACAAACCAAATGCAACAACTAGTGCAAGCATTCCTGGGGGAAGGCCTGCAGCAGATGGATTTGCATATGGTGATGTCATCCAAGCAGTGGGTCAAAGTTGGCTTCAACCCTCGTCTGCATATGAAAAGAGAAAAGGGGCGTGCAGGGCATAGCAGCCTTTTTCGGCGCTTGGATGACCCCTAGTTCGCATTAAACACCTCCACCCTCCTTTGGTGTGGGGCTCATGTTGGCTATGCCCCAGCCCCGAAGCATTCAAGCTGAGTTCTTGCAGCAGCTGGGCACTGTAACAGCTCCAGAGCTGCTCTGTAAGGCAAATAAAAGGGTGTGGGACCTGCAGCACTACCTGTAGTTCGCATTGTGCATTGGAAGGCACAAAGTAAGCAGACGGGAGAAGTCAGGATAGTGCGCAAGGGCATAGAAGGGAGCGGCTCAAGAAAAGAGAAGTGGAAACAGACAGCAAAGTAGGCTGGAGAGAGACCTGAGACAAAGAGATCTGAATTATACGAGAGCCGACCAGGGAAAACACAAATTATGCAGTCAAGTTTCCCACATTTGGGGAAATCACAGGAGCAGCACACCCAGAGTGCAATGGGTGAGCCTTGCCCTGGGAGAAGCACCTTCCTGATCATAGTATCTCACCTGGCAGGTAAGTAGGAGTTGGGCTAGAGCTGGGGAGGGTCGCTGCTCGGGCACCCCCCTGTCAAGTGAAGGAGATCCAACTGAGGCAGCACAAGGGAACTCTCGAAAGAAGAACAAGGCTAGAGGAAGATCTGAGACAAAAAAATCTGACTTTTACCAGAGCTGACCAGAGGAAAGAACAAACACAGTCCCCCACTACCACAAATAATGCAGTCGAGTTTCCCACATTTGGGGAAATCACAGGGGTCAGCATACCCAGAATGCAATGAATGAACCTCACCCTGGGAAAACAATTTTCATGACCATGGTATCTCCTATGCAAAATAAGTATGATTTGGGATAGGGCTGTGGAGTGCCGCTGCTCAGGCACATCTCTGTCAAGTAAAGGAGATTCAACTGAGGCAGCACAAGGGAACTCTCATCTGGGGACAACAACTGCAGGGAGAACACATATTTTCAGATGAACATGGGAGGGCAGAAGGCTACCTAATACTGAAGCACCCCCAAACAACAAACCAAATGCAACAACTATTGCAAGCATTCCTGGGTGAAGGCCTGCAGCAGATGGATTTGCATATGGTGATGTCATCCAAGCAGTGGGTCAAAGTTGGCTTCAACCCTCGTCTGCATATGAAAAGAGAAAAGGGGCGTGCAGGGCATGGCAGCCTTTTTCGGCGCTTGGATGACCCCTAGTTCGCATTAAACACCTCCACCCTCCTTCGGTGTGGGGCTCGTGTTGGCTATGCCCCAGCCCCTGAAGCATTCAAGCTGATTTCTTGCAGCAGCTGGGCACTGTAACAGCTCCAGAGCTGCTCTGTAAGGCAAGTAAAAGGGCGTGGGCCCTGCAACACTACCTGTAGTTCGCATTGTGCGTTGGAAGGCACAAATTAAGCAGACGGGAGAAGTCAGGATAGTGCGCAAGGGCATAGAAGGGAGCGGCTCAAGAAAAGAGAAGTGGAAACAGACAGCAAACTAGGCTGGAGAGAGACCTGAGACAAAGAGATCTGAATTATACGAGAGCCGACCAGGGGAAACACAAATTATGCAGTCAAGTTTCCCACATTTGGAGAAATCACAGGAGCAGCACACCAAGAGTGCAATGGGTGAGCCTTGCCCTGGGAGAAGCACCTTCATGATCATAGTATATCACCTGGCAGGTAAGTAGGAGTTGGGCTAGAGCTGGGGAGGGTCGCTGCTCGGGCACCCCCCTGTCAAGTGAAGGAGATCCAACTGAGGCAGCACAAGGGAACTCTCGAAAGAAGAACAAGGCTAGAGGAAAATCTGAGACAAAGAAATCTGACTTTTACCAGAGCTGACCAGAGGAAAGAACAAACACAGTCCCCCACTACCACAAATAATGCAGTCGAGTTTCCCACATTTGGGGAAATCATACGGGTCAGCATACTCAGAATGCAATGAATGAACCTCACCCTGGGAGAACAATCTTCATGACCATGGTATCTCCTATGCAAAATAAGTATGATTTGGGATAGGGCTGGGGAGAGTCGCTGCTCGGGCACCCCCCTGTCAAGTGAAGGAGATCCAACTGAGGCAGCACAAGGAATCTCTCGAAAGAAGAACAAGGCTAGAGGAAGATCTGAGACAAATAAATCTGACTTTTACCAGAGCTGACCAGAGGAAAGAACAAACACAGTCCCCCACTACCACAAATAATGCAGTCGAGTTTCCCACATTTGAGGAAATCATACGGGTCAGCATAGCCAGAATGCAATGAATGAACCTCACCCTGGGAGAACAATCTTCATGACCATGGTATCTCCTATGCAAAATAAGTATGATTTGGGATAGGGCTGGGGAGGGCCGCTGCTCAGGCACATCTCTGTCAAGTAAAGGAGATTCAACTGAGGCAGCACAAGGGAACACTCATCTGGGGACAACAACTGCAGGGAGAACACATATTTTCAGATGAACATGGGAGGGCAGAAGGCTACCTAATACTGAAGCACCCCCAAACAACAAACCAAATGCAACAACTAGTGCAAGCATTCCTGGGGGAAGGCCTGCAGCAGATGGATTTGCATATGTTGATGTCATCCAAGCAGTGGGTGAAAGTTGGCTTCAACCCTCGTCTGCATATGAAAAGAGAAAAGGGGCGTGCAGGGCATGGCAGCCTTTTTCGGCGCTTGGATGACCCCTAGTTCGCATTAAACACCTCCACCCTCCTTCGGTGTGGGGCTCATGTTGGCTATGCCCCAGCCCCGAAGCATTCAAGCTGAGTTCTTGCAGCAGCTGGGCACTGTAACAGCTCCAGAGCTGCTCTGTAAGGCAAATAAAAGGGTGTGGGACCTGCAGCACTACCTGTAGTTCGCATTGTGCATTGGAAGGCACAAAGTAAGCAGACGGGAGAAGTCAGGATAGTGCGCAAGGGCATAGAAGGGAGCGGCTCAAGAAAAGAGAAGTGGAAACAGACAGCAAAGTAGGCTGGAGAGAGACCTGAGACAAAGAGATCTGAATTATACGAGAGCCGACCAGGGAAAACACAAATTATGCAGTCAAGTTTCCCACATTTGGGGAAATCGCAGGAGCAGCACACCCAGAGTGCAATGGGTGAGCCTTGCCCTGGGAGAAGCACCTTCCTGATCATAGTATCTCACCTGGCAGGTAAGTAGGAGTTGGGCTAGAGCTGGGGAGGGTCGCTGCTCGGGCACCCCCCTGTCAAGTGAAGGAGATCCAACTGAGGCAGCACAAGGGAACTCTCGAAAGAAGAACAAGGCTAGAGGAAGATCTGAGACAAAAAAATCTGACTTTTACCACAGCTGACCAGAGGAAAGAACAAACATAGTCCCCCACTACCACAAATAATGCAGTCGAGTTTCCCACATTTGGGGAAATCACAGGGGTCAGCATACCCAGAATGCAATGAATGAACCTCACCCTGGGAGAACAATTTTCATGACCATGGTATCTCCTATGCAAAATAAGTATGATTTGGGATAGGGCTGTGGAGTGCCGCTGCTCAGGCACATCTCTGTCAAGTAAAGGAGATTCAACTGAGGCAGCACAAGGGAACTCTCATCTGGGGACAACAACTGCAGGGAGAACACATATTTTCAGATGAACATGGGAGGGCAGAAGGCTACCTAATACTGAAGCACCCCCAAACAACAAACCAAATGCAACAACTATTGCAAGCATTCCTGGGTGAAGGCCTGCAGCAGATGGATTTGCATATGGTGATGTCATCCAAGCAGTGGGTCAAAGTTGGCTTCAACCCTCGTCTGCATATGAAAAGAGAAAAGGGGCGTGCAGGGCATGGCAGCCTTTTTCGGCGCTTGGATGACCCCTAGTTCGCATTAAACACCTCCACCCTCCTTCGGTGTGGGGCTCGTGTTGGCTATGCCCCAGCCCCTGAAGCATTCAAGCTGATTTCTTGCAGCAGCTGGGCACTGTAACAGCTCCAGAGCTGCTCTGTAAGGCAAGTAAAAGGGCGTGGGCCCTGCAACACTACCTGTAGTTCGCATTGTGCGTTGGAAGGCACAAATTAAGCAGACGGGAGAAGTCAGGATAGTGCGCAAGGGCATAGAAGGGAGCGGCTCAAGAAAAGAGAAGTGGAAACAGACAGCAAACTAGGCTGGAGAGAGACCTGAGACAAAGAGATCTGAATTATACGAGAGCCGACCAGGGGAAACACAAATTATGCAGTCAAGTTTCCCACATTTGGAGAAATCACAGGAGCAGCACACCAAGAGTGCAATGGGTGAGCCTTGCCCTGGGAGAAGCACCTTCATGATCATAGTATATCACCTGGCAGGTAAGTAGGAGTTGGGCTAGAGCTGGGGAGGGTCGCTGCTCGGGCACCCCCCTGTCAAGTGAAGGAGATCCAACTGAGGCAGCACAAGGGAACTCTCGAAAGAAGAACAAGGCTAGAGGAAAATCTGAGACAAAGAAATCTGACTTTTACCAGAGCTGACCAGAGGAAAGAACAAACACAGTCCCCCACTACCACAAATAATGCAGTCGAGTTTCCCACATTTGGGGAAATCATACGGGTCAGCATACTCAGAATGCAATGAATGAACCTCACCCTGGGAGAACAATCTTCATGACCATGGTATCTCCTATGCAAAATAAGTATGATTTGGGATAGGGCTGGGGAGAGTCGCTGCTCGGGCACCCCCCTGTCAAGTGAAGGAGATCCAACTGAGGCAGCACAAGGAATCTCTCGAAAGAAGAACAAGGCTAGAGGAAGATCTGAGACAAATAAATCTGACTTTTACCAGAGCTGACCAGAGGAAAGAACAAACACAGTCCCCCACTACCACAAATAATGCAGTCGAGTTTCCCACATTTGAGGAAATCATACGGGTCAGCATAGCCAGAATGCAATGAATGAACCTCACCCTGGGAGAACAATCTTCATGACCATGGTATCTCCTATGCAAAATAAGTATGATTTGGGATAGGGCTGGGGAGGGCCGCTGCTCAGGCACATCTCTGTCAAGTAAAGGAGATTCAACTGAGGCAGCACAAGGGAACACTCATCTGGGGACAACAACTGCAGGGAGAACACATATTTTCAGATGAACATGGGAGGGCAGAAGGCTACCTAATACTGAAGCACCCCCAAACAACAAACCAAATGCAACAACTAGTGCAAGCATTCCTGGGGGAAGGCCTGCAGCAGATGGATTTGCATATGTTGATGTCATCCAAGCAGTGGGTGAAAGTTGGCTTCAACCCTCGTCTGCATATGAAAAGAGAAAAGGGGCGTGCAGGGCATGGCAGCCTTTTTCGGCGCTTGGATGACCCCTAGTTCGCATTAAACACCTCCACCCTCCTTCGGTGTGGGGCTCATGTTGGCTATGCCCCAGCCCCGAAGCATTCAAGCTGAGTTCTTGCAGCAGCTGGGCACTGTAACAGCTCCAGAGCTGCTCTGTAAGGCAAATAAAAGGGTGTGGGACCTGCAGCACTACCTGTAGTTCGCATTGTGCATTGGAAGGCACAAAGTAAGCAGACGGGAGAAGTCAGGATAGTGCGCAAGGGCATAGAAGGGAGCGGCTCAAGAAAAGAGAAGTGGAAACAGACAGCAAAGTAGGCTGGAGAGAGACCTGAGACAAAGAGATCTGAATTATACGAGAGCCGACCAGGGAAAACACAAATTATGCAGTCAAGTTTCCCACATTTGGGGAAATCGCAGGAGCAGCACACCCAGAGTGCAATGGGTGAGCCTTGCCCTGGGAGAAGCACCTTCCTGATCATAGTATCTCACCTGGCAGGTAAGTAGGAGTTGGGCTAGAGCTGGGGAGGGTCGCTGCTCGGGCACCCCCCTGTCAAGTGAAGGAGATCCAACTGAGGCAGCACAAGGGAACTCTCGAAAGAAGAACAAGGCTAGAGGAAGATCTGAGACAAAAAAATCTGACTTTTACCACAGCTGACCAGAGGAAAGAACAAACATAGTCCCCCACTACCACAAATAATGCAGTCGAGTTTCCCACATTTGGGGAAATCACAGGGGTCAGCATACCCAGAATGCAATGAATGAACCTCAACCTGGGAGAACAATTTTCATGACCATGGTATCTCCTATGCAAAATAAGTATGATTTGGGATAGGGCTGGGGAGGGCCGCTGCTCAGGCACATCTCTGTCAAGTAAAGGAGATTCAACTGAGGCAGCACAAGGGAACTCTCATCTGGGGACAACAACTGCAGGGAGAACACATGTTTTCAGATGAACATGGGAGGGCAGAAGGCTACCTAATACTGAAGCACCCCCAAACAACAAACCAAATGCAACAACTAGTGCAAGCATTCCTGGGGGAAGGCCTGCAGCAGATGGATTTGCATATGGTGATGTCATCCAAGCAGTGGGTCAAAGTTGGCTTCAACCCTCGTCTGCATATGAAAAGAGAAAAGGGGCGTGCAGGGCATGGCAGCCTTTTTTGGCGCTAGGATGACCCCTAGTTCGCATTAAACACCTCCACCCTCCTTCGGTGTGGGGCTCATGTTGGCTATGCCCCAGCCCCGAAGCATTCAAGCTGATTTCTTGCAGCAGCTGGGCACTGTAACAGCTCCAGAGCTGCTCTGTAAGGCAAGTAAAAGGGCGTGGGCCCTGCAGCACTACCTGTAGTTCGCATTGTGCATTGGAAGGCACAAATTAAGCAGACGGGAGAAGTCAGGATAGTGCGCAAGGGCATAGAAGGGAGCGGCTCAAGAAAAGAGAAGTGGAAACAGACAGCAAACTAGGCTGGAGAGAGACCTGAGACAAAGAGATCTGAATTATACGAGAGCCGACCAGGGGAAACACAAATTATGCAGTCAAGTTTCCCACATTTGGAGAAATCACAGGAGCAGCACACCCAGAGTGCAATGGGTGAGCCTTGCCCTGGGAGAAGCACCTTCATGATCATAGTATATCACCTGGCAGGTAAGTAGGAGTTGGGCTAGAGCTGGGGAGGGTCGCTGCTCGGGCACCCCCCTGTCAAGTGAAGGAGATCCAACTGAGGCAGCACAAGGGAACTCTCGAAAGAAGAACAAGGCTAGAGGAAGATCTGAGACAAAAAAATCTGACATTTACCAGAGCTGACCAGAGGAAAGAACAAACGCAGTCCCCCACTACCACAAATAATGCAGTCGAGTTTCCCACATTTGGGGAAATCACAGGGGTCAGCATACCCAGAATGCAATGAATGAACCTCACCCTGGGAGAACAATCTTCATGACCATATTATCTCCTATGCAAAATAAGTATGATTTGGGATAGGGCTGGGGAGGGCCGCTGCTCAGGCACATCTCTGTCAAGTAAAGGAGATTCAACTGAGGCAGCACAAGGGAACTCTCATCTGGGGACAACAACTGCAGGGAGAACACATATTTTCAGATGAACATGGGAGGGCAGAAGGCTACCTAATACTGAAGCACCCCCAAACAACAAACCAAATGCAACAACTAGTGCAAGCATTCCTGGGGGAAGGCCTGCAGCAGATGGATTTGCATATGGTGATGTCATCCAAGCAGTGGGTCAAAGTTGGCTTCAACCCTCGTCTGCATATGAAAAGAGAAAAGGGGCGTGCAGGGCATGGCAGCCATTTTCGGCGCTTGGATGACCCCTAGTTCGCATTAAACACCTCCACCCTCCTTCGGTGTGGAGCTCATGTTGGCTATGCCCCAGCCCCGAAGCATTAAAGCTGATTTCTTGCAGCAGCTGGGTACTGTAACAGCTCCAGAGCTGCTCTGTAAGGCAAGTAAAAGGGCGTGGGCCCAGCAGCACTACCTGTAGTTTGCATTGTGCGTTGGAAGGCACAAATTAAGCAGACGGGAGAAGTCAGGATAGTGCGCAAGGGCATAGAAGGGAGCGGCTCAAGAAAAGAGAAGTGGAAACAGACAGCAAACTAGGCTGGAGAGAGACCTGAGACAAAGAGATCTGAATTATACGAGAGCCGACCAGGGGAAACACAAATTATGCAGTCAAGTTTCCCACATTTGGAGAAATCACAGGAGCAGCACACCCAGAGTGCAATGGGTGAGCCTTGCCCTGGGAGAAGCACCTTCATGATCATAGTATATCACCTGGCAGGTAAGTAGGAGATGGGCTAGAGCTGGAGAGGGTCGCTGCTCGGGCACCCCCCTGTCAAGTGAAGGAGATCCAACTGAGGCAGCACAAGGAATCTCTCGAAAGAAGAACAAGGCTAGAGGAAGATCTGAGACAAATAAATCTGACTTTTACCAGAGCTGACCAGAGGAAAGAACAAACACAGTCCCCCACTACCACAAATAATGCAGTCGATTTTCCCACATTTGGGGAAATCATACGGGTCAGCATACCCAGAATGCAATGAATGAACCTCACCCTGGGAGAACAATCTTCATGACCATGGTATCTCCTATGCAAAATAAGTATGATTTGGGATAGGGCTGGGGAGGGCCGCTGCTCAGGCACATCTCTGTCAAGTAAAGGAGATTCAACTGAGGCAGCACAAGGGAACTCTCATCTGGGGACAACAACTGCAGGGAGAACACATATTTTCAGATGAACATGGGAGGGCAGAAGGCTACCTAATACTGAAGCACCCCCAAACAACAAACCAAATGCAACAACTAGTGCAAGCATTCCTGGGGGAAGGCCTGCAGCAGATGGATTTGCATATGGTGATGTCATCCAAGCAGTGGGTCAAAGTTGGCTTCAACCCTCGTCTGCATATGAAAAGAGAAAAGGGGCGTGCAGGGCATGGCAGCCTTTTTCGGCGCTTGGATGACCCCTAGTTCGCATTAAACACCTCCACCCTCCTTCGGTGTGGGGCTCATGTTGGCTATGACCCAGCCCCGAAGCATTCAAGCTGATTTCTTGCAGCAGCTGGGCACTGTAACAGCTCCAGAGCTGCTCTGTAAGGCAAATAAAAGGGTGTGGGACCTGCAGCACTACCTGTAGTTCGCATTGTGCGTTGGAAGGCACAAAGTAAGCAGACGGGAGGAGAAGTCAGGATAGTGCACAAGGGTATAGAAGGGAGGGGCTCAAGAAAAAAGAAGTGGAAACAGACAGCAAACTAGGCTGGAGAGAGACCTGAGACAAAGAGATCTGAATTATACGAGAGCCGACCAGGGGAAACACAAATTAGGCAGTCAAGTTTCCCACATTTGGGGAAATCACAGGAGCAGCACACCCAGAGTGCAATGGGTGAGCCTTGCCCTGGGAGAAGCACCTTCCTGATCATAGTATCTCACCTGGCAGGTAAGTAGGAGTTGGGCTAGAGCTGGGGAGGGTCGCTGCTCGGGCACATCCCTATCAAGTGAAGGAAATCCAACTGAGGCAGCACAAGTGAACTCTCGAAAGAAGAACAAGGCTAGAGGAAGATCTGAGACAAAGAAATCTGACTTTTACCAGAGCTGACCAGAGGAAAGCAAAAACACAGTCCCCCACTACCACAAATAATGCAGTCGAGTTTCCCACATTTGGGGAAATCACAGGGGTCAGCATACCCAGAATGCAATGAATGAACCTCACCCTGGGAGAACAGTCTTCATGACCATGGTATCTCCTATGCAAAATAAGTATGATTTGGGATAGGGCTGGGGAGGGCCGCTGCTCAGGCACATCTCTGTCAAGTAAAGGAGATTCAACTGAGGCAGCACAAGGGAACTCATCTGAGGACAACAACTGCAGGGAGAACACATATTTTCAGATGAACATGGGAGGGCAGAAGGCTACCTAATACTGAAGCACCCCCAAACAACAAACCAAATGCAACAACTAGTGCAAGCATTCCTGGGGGAAGGCCTGCAGCAGATGGATTTGCATATGGTGATGTCATCCAAGCAGTTGGTCAAAGTTGGCTTCAACCCTCGTCTGCATATGAAAAGAGAAAAGGGGCGTGCAGGGCATGGCAGCCTTTTTCGGCGCTTGAATGACCCCTAGTTCGCATTAAACACCCCCACCCTCCTTCGGTGTGGGGCTCATGTTGGCTATGCCCCAGCCCCTGAAGCATTCAAGCTGATTTCTTGCAGCAGCTGGGCACTGTAACAGCTCCAGAGCTGCTCTGTAAGACAAGTAAAAGGGTGTGGGCCCTGCAGCACTACCTGTACTTTGCATTGTGCATTGTAAGGCACTAAGTAAGCAGACGGGAGGAGAAGTCAGGATAGTGCACAAGGGTCTAGAAGGGAGGGGCTCAAGAAAAAAGAAGTGGAAACAGACAGCAAACTAGGCTGGAGAGAGACCTGAGACAAAGAGATCTGAATTATATGAGAGCTGACCAGGGGAAACACAAATTATGCAGTCAAGTTCCCCACATTTGGGGAAATCGCAGGAGCAGCACACCCAGAGTGCAATGGGTGATCCTTGCCCTGGGAGAAGCAACTTCATAATCATAGTATCTCACCTGGCAGGTAAATAGGAGTTGGGCTAGAGCTGGGGAGGGTCGCTGCTCGGGCACCCCCCTGTCAAGTGAAGGAGATCCAACTGAGGCAGCACAAGGGAACTCTCGAAAGAAGAACTAGGCTAGAGGAAAATCTGAGACAAATAAATCTGACTTTTACCAGAGCTGACCAGAGGAAAGCACAAACACAGTCCCCCCCTACCACAAATAATGCAGTCGAGTTTCCCACATTTGGGGAAATCACAGGGGTCAGCATACCCAGAATGCAATGAATGAACCTAACCCTGGGAGAACAATCTTCATGACCATGGTATCTCCTATGCAAAATAAGTATGATTTGGGATAGGGCTGGGGAGGGCCGCTGCTCAGAAACATCTCTGTCAAGTAAAGGAGATTCAACTGAGGCAGCACAAGGGAACTCTCATCTGGGGACAACAACTCCAGGGAGAACACAAATTTTCAGATGAAAATGGGAGGGCAGAAGGCTGCCTAATACTGAAGCACCCCCAAACAACAAACCAAATGCAACAACTAGTGCAAGCATTCCTGGGGGAAGGCCTGCAGCAGATGGATTTGCATATGGTGATGTCATCCAAGCAGTGAGTCAAAGTTGGCTTCAACCCTCGTCTGCATATGAAAAGAGAAAAGGGGCGTGCAGGGCATGGCGGCCTTTTGCGGCGCTTGGATGACCCCTAGTTCGCATTAAACGCCTCCACCCTCCTTCGGTGTGGGGCTCATGTTGGCTATACCCCAGCACCTGAAGCATTCAAGCTGATTTCTTGCAGCAGCTGGGCACTGTAACAGCTCCAGAGCTGCTCTGTAAGGCAAGTAAAAGGGTGTGGGCCCTGCAGCACTACCTGTAGTTCGCATTGTGCGTTGGAAGGCACAAATTAAGCAGACGGGAGAAGTCAGGATAGTGCGCAAGGGCATAGAAGGGAAAGGCTCAAGAAAAGAGAAGTGGAAACAGACAGCAAACTAGGCTGGAGAGAGACCTGAGACAAAGAGATCTGAATTATACGAGAGCCGACCAGGGGAAACACAAATTATGCAGTCAAGTTTCCCACATTTGGAAAAATCTCAGGAGCAGCAGACCCAGAGTGCAATGGGTGAGCCTTGCCCTGGGAGAAGCAACTTCATGATCATAGTATCTCACCTGGCAGGTAAGTAGGAGTTGGGCTAGAGCTGGGGAGGGTCGCTGCTCGGGCACCCCCCTGTCAAGTGAAGGAGATCCAACTGAGGCAGCACAAGGAATCTCTCGAAAGAAGAACAAGGCTAGAGGAAGATCTGAGACAAATAAATTTGACTTTTACCAGAGCTGACCAGAGGAAAGAACAAACACAGTCCCCCACTACCACAAATAATGCAGTCGAGTTTCCCACATTTGGGGAAATCATACGGGTCAGCATACCCAGAATGCAATGAATGAACCTCACCCTGGGAGAACAATCTTCATGACCATGGTATCTTCTATGTAAAATAAGTATGATTTGGGATAGGGCTGGGGAGGGCCGCTGCTCAGGCACATCTCTGTCAAGTAAAGGAGATTCAACTGAGGCAGCACAAGGGAACTCTCATCTGGGGACAACAACTGCAGGGAGAACACATATTTTCAGATGAACATGGGAGGGCAGAAGGCTACCTAATACTGAAGCACCCCCAAACAACAAACCAAATGCAACAACTAGTGCAAGCATTCCTGGGGGAAGGCCTGCAGCAGATGGATTTGCATATGGTGATGTCATCCAAGCAGTGGGTCAAAGTTGGCTTCAACCCTCGTCTGCATATGAAAAGAGAAAAGGGGCGTGCAGGGCATGGCAGCCTTTTTCGGCGCTTGGATGACCCCTAGTTCGTATTAAACACCTCCACCCTCCTTCGGTGTGGGGCTCGTGTTGGCTATGCCCCAGCCCCGAAGCATTCAAGCTGATTTCTTGCAGCAGCTGGGCACTGTAACAGCTCCAGAGCTGCTCTGTAAGGCAAATAAAAGGGTGTGGGACCTGCAGCACTACCTGTAGTTCGCATTGTGCGTTGGAAGGCACAAAGTAAGCAGATGGGAGAAGTCAGGATAGTGCGCAAGAGCATAGAAGGGAGCGGCTCAAGAAAAGAGAAGTGGAAACAGACAGCAAGCTAGGCTGGAGAGAGACCTGAGACAAAGAGATCTGAATTATACGAGAGCCGACCAGGGGAAACACAAATTATGCAGTCAAGTTTCCCACATTTGGGGAAATCGCAGGAGCAGCACACCCAGAGTGCAATGGGTGAGCCTTGCCCTGGGAGAAGCACCTTCATGATCATAGTATCTCACCTGGCAGGTAAGTAGGAGTTGGGCTAGAGCTGGGGAGGGTCGCTGCTCGGGCACCCCCCTGTCAAGTGAAGGAGATCCAACTGAGGCAGCACAAGGGAACTCTCGAAAGAAGAACAAGGCTAGAGGAAGATCTGAGACAAAGAAATCTGACTTATACCAGAGCTGACCAGAGTAAAGTACAAACACAGTCCCCCACTACCACAAATAATGCAGTCGAGTTTCCCACATTTGGGGAAATCACAGGGGTCAGCATACCCAGAATGCAATGAATGAACCTCACCCTGGGAGAACAGTCTTCATGACCATGGTATCTCCTATGCAAAATAAGTATGATTTGGGATAGGGCTGGGGAGGGCCGCTGCTCAGGCACATCTCTGTCAAGTAAAGGAGATTCAACTGAGGCAGCACAAGGGAACTCTCATCTGGGGACAACAACTGCAGGGAGAACACATATTTTCAGATGAACATGGGAGGGCAGAAGGCTGCCTAATACTGAAGCACCCCCAAACAACAAACCAAATGCAACAACTAGTGCAAGCATTCCTGGGGGAAGCCTGCAGCAGATGGATTTGCATATGGTGATGTCATCCAAGCAGTGGGTCAAAGTTGGCTTCAACCCTCGTCTGCATATGAAAAGAGAAAAGGGAGTGCAGGGCATGGCAGCCTTTTGCAGCACTTGGATGACCCCTAGTTCGCATTAAACATCTCCACCCTCCTTCGGTGTGGGGCTCATGTTGGCCATGCCCCAGCCCCTGAAGCATTCAAGCTGATTTCTTGCAGCAGCTGGGCACTGTAACAGCTCCAGAGCTGCTCTGTAAGGCAAATAAAAGGGTGTGTGACCTGCAGCACTACCTGTAGTTCGCATTGTGCGTTGGAAGGCACAAAGTAAGCAGATGGGAGAAGTCAGGATAGTGCGCAAGGGCATAGAAGTGAGCGGCTCAAGAAAAGAGAAGTGGAAACAGACAGCAAACTAGGCTGGAGAGAGACCCGAGACAAAGAGATCTGAATTATATGAGAGCCGACCAGGGGAAACACAAATTATGCAGTCAAGTTTCCCACATTTGGGGAAATCACAGGGGCAGCACACCCAGAGTGCAATGGGTGATCCTTGCCCTGGGAGAAGCAGCTTCATGATCATAGTATCTCACCTGGCAGGTAAGTAGGAGTTGGGCTAGAGCTGGGGAGGGTCGCTGCTCGGGCACCCCCCTGTCAAGTGAAGGAGATCCAACTGAGGCAGCACAAGGGAACTCTCGAAAGAAGAACAAGGCTAGAGGAAGATCTGAGACAAAGAAATCTGACTTTTACCAGAGCTGACCAGAGGAAAGCACAAACACAGTCCCCCACTACCACAAATAATGCAGTCGAGTTTCCCACATTTGTGGAAATCACAGGGGTCAGCATACCCAGAATGCAATGAATGAACCTCACCCTGGGAGAACAGTCTTCATGACCATGGTATCTCCTATGCAAAATAAGTACGATTTGGGATAGGGCTGGGGAGGGCCGCTGCTCAGGCACATCTCTGTCAAGTAAAGGAGATTCAACTGAGGCAGCACAAGGGAACTCTCATCTGGGGACAACAACTGCAGGGAGAACACATATTTTCAGATGAACATGGGAGGGCAGAAGGCTACCTAATACTGAAGCACCCCCAAACAACAAACAAAATGCAACAACTAGTGCAAGCATTCCTGGGGGAAGGCCTGCAGCAGATGGATTTGCATATGGTGATGTCATCCAAGCAGTGGGTCAAAGTTGGCTTCAACCCTCGTCTGCATATGAAAAGAGAAAAGGGGCGTGCAGGGCATGGCAGCCTTTTTCGGCGCTTGGATGACCCCTAGTTCGCATTAAACATCTCCACCCTCCTTCGGTGTGGGGCTCATGTTGGCTATGCCCCAGCCCCTGAAGCATTCAAGCTGATTTCTTGCAGCAGCTGGGCACTGTAACAGCTCCAGAGCTGCTCTGTAAGGCAAATAAAAGTGTGTGGGACCTGCAGCACTACCTGTAGTTCGCATTGTGCGTTGGAAGGCACAAAGTAAGCAGACGGGAGAAGTCAGGATAGTGCGCAAGGGCATAGAAGGGAGCAGCTCAAGAAAAGAGAAGTGGAAACAGACAGCAAACTAGGCTGGAGAGAGACCTGAGACAAAGAGATCTGAATTATATGAGAGCTGACCAGGGGAAACACAAATTATGCAGTCAAGTTTCCCACATTTGGGGAAATCGCAGGAGCAGCACACCCAGAGTGCAATGGGTGATCCTTGCCCTGGGAGAAGCAACTTCATGATCATAGTATCTCACCTGGCAGGTAAGTAGGAGTTGGGCTAGAGCTGGGGAGGGTCGCTGCTCGGGCACCCCCCTGTCAAGTGAAGGAGATCCAACTGAGGCAGCACAAGGGAACTCTCGAAAGAAGAACAAGGCTAGAGGAAGATCTGAGACAAAGAAATCTGACTTTTACCAGAGCTGACCAGAGGAAAGCACAAACACAGTCCCTCACTACCACAAATAATGCAGTCCAGTTTCCCACATTTGGGGAAATCACAGGGGTCAGCATACCCAGAATGCAATGAATGAACCTCACCCTGGGAGAACAATCTTCATGACCATGGTATCTCCTATGCAAAATAAGTATGATTTGGGATAGAGCTGGGGAGGGCCGCTGCTCAGGCACATCTCTGTCAAGTAAAGGAGATTCAACTGAGGCAGCACAAGGGAACTCTCATCTGGGGACAACAACTGCAGGGAGAACACATATTTTCAGATGAACATGGGAGGGCAGAAGGCTGCCTAATACTGAAGCACCCCCAAACAACAAACCAAATGCAACAACTAGTGCAAGCATTCCTGGGGGAAGGCCAGCAGCAGATGGATTTGCATATGGTGATGTCATCCAAGCAGTGGGTCAAAGTTGGCTTCAACCCTCATCTGCATATGAATAGAGAAGAGGGGCGTGCAGGGCATGGCGGCCTTTTGCGGCGCTTGGATGACCCCTAGTTCGCATTAAACACCTCCACCCTCCTTCGGTGTGGGGCTCATGTTGGCTATGCCCCAGCCCCTGAAGCATTCAAGCTGATTTCTTGCAGCAGCTGGGCACTGTAACAGCTCCAGAGCTGCTCTGTAAGGCAAGTAAAAGGGTGTGGGCCCTGCAGCACTACCTGTAGTTCGCATTGTGCGTTGGAAGGCACAAAGTAAGCAGACGGGAGGAGAAGTCAGGATAGTGCACAACGGTATAGAAGGGAGGGGCTCAAGAAAAAAGAAGTGGAAACAGACAGCAAACTAGGCTGGAGAGAGACCTGAGACAAAGAGATCTGAATTATATGAGAGCCGACCAGGGGTAACACAAATTACGCAGTCAAGCTTCACACATTTGGGGAAATCGCAGGATCAGCACACCCAGAGTGCAATGGGTGATCCTTGCCCTGGGAGAAGCACCTACATGATCATAGTATCTCACCTGGCAGGTAAGTAGGAGTTGGGCTAGAGCTGGGGAGGGTCGCTGCTCGGGCACCCCCCTGTCAAGTGAAGGAGATCCAACTGAGGCAGCACAAGGAAACTCTCGAAAGAAGAACAAGGCTAGAGGAAGATCTGAGACAAAGAAATCTGACTTTTACCAGAGCTGACCAGAGGAAAGAACAAACACAGTCCCCCACTACCACAAATAATGCAGTCGAGTTTCCCACATTTGTGGAAATCACAGGGGTCAGCATACCCAGAATGCAATGAATGAACCTCACCCTGGGAGAACAATCTTCATGACCATGGTATCTCATATGCAAAATAAGTATGATTTGGGATAGGGCTGGGGAGGGCCGCTGCTCAGGCACATCTCTGTCAAGTAAAGGAGATTCAACTGAGGCAGCACAAGGGAACTCTCATCTGGGGACAACAACTGCAGGGAGAACACATATTTTCAGATGAACATGGGAGGGCAGAAGGCTACCTAATACTGAAGCACCCCCAAACAACAAACAAAATGCAACAACTAGTGCAAGCATTCCTGGGGGAAGGCCTGCAGCAGATGGATTTGCATATGGTGATGTCATCCAAGCAGTGGGTCAAAGTTGGCTTCAACCCTCGTCTGCATATGAAAAGAGAAAAGGGAGTGCAGGGCATGGCAGCCTTTTGCAGCACTTGGATGACCCCTAGTTCGCATTAAACATCTCCACCCTCCTTCGGTGTGGGGCTCATGTTGGCCATGCCCCAGCCCCTGAAGCATTCAAGCTGATTTCTTGCAGCAGCTGGGCACTGTAACAGCTCCAGAGCTGCTCTGTAAGGCAAATAAAAGGGTGTGTGACCTGCAGCACTACCTGTAGTTCGCATTGTGCGTTGGAAGGCACAAAGTAAGCAGATGGGAGAAGTCAGGATAGTGCGCAAGGGCATAGAAGTGAGCGGCTCAAGAAAAGAGAAGTGGAAACAGACAGCAAACTAGGCTGGAGAGAGACCCGAGACAAAGAGATCTGAATTATATGAGAGCCGACCAGGGGAAACACAAATTATGCAGTCAAGTTTCCCACATTTGGGGAAATCACAGGGGCAGCACACCCAGAGTGCAATGGGTGATCCTTGCCCTGGGAGAAGCAGCTTCATGATCATAGTATCTCACCTGGCAGGTAAGTAGGAGTTGGGCTAGAGCTGGGGAGGGTCGCTGCTCGGGCACCCCCCTGTCAAGTGAAGGAGATCCAACTGAGGCAGCACAAGGGAACTCTCGAAAGAAGAACAAGGCTAGAGGAAGATCTGAGACAAAGAAATCTGACTTTTACCAGAGCTGACCAGAGGAAAGCACAAACACAGTCCCCCACTACCACAAATAATGCAGTCGAGTTTCCCACATTTGTGGAAATCACAGGGGTCAGCATACCCAGAATGCAATGAATGAACCTCACCCTGGGAGAACAGTCTTCATGACCATGGTATCTCCTATGCAAAATAAGTACGATTTGGGATAGGGCTGGGGAGGGCCGCTGCTCAGGCACATCTCTGTCAAGTAAAGGAGATTCAACTGAGGCAGCACAAGGGAACTCTCATCTGGGGACAACAACTGCAGGGAGAACACATATTTTCAGATGAACATGGGAGGGCAGAAGGCTACCTAATACTGAAGCACCCCCAAACAACAAACAAAATGCAACAACTAGTGCAAGCATTCCTGGGGGAAGGCCTGCAGCAGATGGATTTGCATATGGTGATGTCATCCAAGCAGTGGGTCAAAGTTGGCTTCAACCCTCGTCTGCATATGAAAAGAGAAAAGGGGCGTGCAGGGCATGGCAGCCTTTTTCGGCGCTTGGATGACCCCTAGTTCGCATTAAACATCTCCACCCTCCTTCGGTGTGGGGCTCATGTTGGCTATGCCCCAGCCCCTGAAGCATTCAAGCTGATTTCTTGCAGCAGCTGGGCACTGTAACAGCTCCAGAGCTGCTCTGTAAGGCAAATAAAAGTGTGTGGGACCTGCAGCACTACCTGTAGTTCGCATTGTGCGTTGGAAGGCACAAAGTAAGCAGACGGGAGAAGTCAGGATAGTGCGCAAGGGCATAGAAGGGAGCAGCTCAAGAAAAGAGAAGTGGAAACAGACAGCAAACTAGGCTGGAGAGAGACCTGAGACAAAGAGATCTGAATTATATGAGAGCTGACCAGGGGAAACACAAATTATGCAGTCAAGTTTCCCACATTTGGGGAAATCGCAGGAGCAGCACACCCAGAGTGCAATGGGTGATCCTTGCCCTGGGAGAAGCAACTTCATGATCATAGTATCTCACCTGGCAGGTAAGTAGGAGTTGGGCTAGAGCTGGGGAGGGTCGCTGCTCGGGCACCCCCCTGTCAAGTGAAGGAGATCCAACTGAGGCAGCACAAGGGAACTCTCGAAAGAAGAACAAGGCTAGAGGAAGATCTGAGACAAAGAAATCTGACTTTTACCAGAGCTGACCAGAGGAAAGCACAAACACAGTCCCTCACTACCACAAATAATGCAGTCCAGTTTCCCACATTTGGGGAAATCACAGGGGTCAGCATACCCAGAATGCAATGAATGAACCTCACCCTGGGAGAACAATCTTCATGACCATGGTATCTCCTATGCAAAATAAGTATGATTTGGGATAGAGCTGGGGAGGGCCGCTGCTCAGGCACATCTCTGTCAAGTAAAGGAGATTCAACTGAGGCAGCACAAGGGAACTCTCATCTGGGGACAACAACTGCAGGGAGAACACATATTTTCAGATGAACATGGGAGGGCAGAAGGCTGCCTAATACTGAAGCACCCCCAAACAACAAACCAAATGCAACAACTAGTGCAAGCATTCCTGGGGGAAGGCCAGCAGCAGATGGATTTGCATATGGTGATGTCATCCAAGCAGTGGGTCAAAGTTGGCTTCAACCCTCATCTGCATATGAATAGAGAAGAGGGGCGTGCAGGGCATGGCGGCCTTTTGCGGCGCTTGGATGACCCCTAGTTCGCATTAAACACCTCCACCCTCCTTCGGTGTGGGGCTCATGTTGGCTATGCCCCAGCCCCTGAAGCATTCAAGCTGATTTCTTGCAGCAGCTGGGCACTGTAACAGCTCCAGAGCTGCTCTGTAAGGCAAGTAAAAGGGTGTGGGCCCTGCAGCACTACCTGTAGTTCGCATTGTGCGTTGGAAGGCACAAAGTAAGCAGACGGGAGGAGAAGTCAGGATAGTGCACAACGGTATAGAAGGGAGGGGCTCAAGAAAAAAGAAGTGGAAACAGACAGCAAACTAGGCTGGAGAGAGACCTGAGACAAAGAGATCTGAATTATATGAGAGCCGACCAGGGGTAACACAAATTACGCAGTCAAGCTTCACACATTTGGGGAAATCGCAGGATCAGCACACCCAGAGTGCAATGGGTGATCCTTGCCCTGGGAGAAGCACCTACATGATCATAGTATCTCACCTGGCAGGTAAGTAGGAGTTGGGCTAGAGCTGGGGAGGGTCGCTGCTCGGGCACCCCCCTGTCAAGTGAAGGAGATCCAACTGAGGCAGCACAAGGAAACTCTCGAAAGAAGAACAAGGCTAGAGGAAGATCTGAGACAAAGAAATCTGACTTTTACCAGAGCTGACCAGAGGAAAGAACAAACACAGTCCCCCACTACCACAAATAATGCAGTCGAGTTTCCCACATTTGTGGAAATCACAGGGGTCAGCATACCCAGAATGCAATGAATGAACCTCACCCTGGGAGAACAATCTTCATGACCATGGTATCTCATATGCAAAATAAGTATGATTTGGGATAGGGCTGGGGAGGGCCGCTGCTCAGGCACATCTCTGTCAAGTAAAGGAGATTCAACTGAGGCAGCACAAGGGAACTCTCATCTGGGGACAACAACTGCAGGGAGAACACATATTTTCAGATGAACATGGGAGGGCAGAAGGCTACCTAATACTGAAGCACCCCCAAACAACAAACAAAATGCAACAACTAGTGCAAGCATTCCTGGGGGAAGGCCTGCAGCAGATGGATTTGCATATGGTGATGTCATCCAAGCAGTGGGTCAAAGTTGGCTTCAACCCTCGTCTGCATATGAAAAGAGAAAAGGGAGTGCAGGGCATGGCAGCCTTTTGCAGCACTTGGATGACCCCTAGTTCGCATTAAACATCTCCACCCTCCTTCGGTGTGGGGCTCATGTTGGCCATGCCCCAGCCCCTGAAGCATTCAAGCTGATTTCTTGCAGCAGCTGGGCACTGTAACAGCTCCAGAGCTGCTCTGTAAGGCAAATAAAAGGGTGTGTGACCTGCAGCACTACCTGTAGTTCGCATTGTGCGTTGGAAGGCACAAAGTAAGCAGATGGGAGAAGTCAGGATAGTGCGCAAGGGCATAGAAGTGAGCGGCTCAAGAAAAGAGAAGTGGAAACAGACAGCAAACTAGGCTGGAGAGAGACCCGAGACAAAGAGATCTGAATTATATGAGAGCCGACCAGGTGAAACACAAATTATGCAGTCAAGTTTCCCACATTTGGGGAAATCGCAGGAGCAGCACACCCAGAGTGCAATGGGTGAGCCTTGCCCTGGGAGAAGCACCTTCATGATCATAGTATCTCACCTGGCAGGTAAGTAGGAGTTGGGCTAGAGCTGGGGATGGTCGCTGCTCGGGCACCCCTCTGTCAAGTGAAGGAGATCCAACTGAGGCAGCACAAGGGAACTCTCGAAAGAAGAACAAGGCTAGAGGAAGATCTGAGACAAAGAAATCTGACTTTTACCAGAGCTGACCAGAGGAAAGCACAAACACAGTCCCCCACTACCACAAATAATGCAGTCGAGTTTCCCACAATTGGGGAAATCACAGGGGTCAGCATACCCAGAATGCAATGAATGAACAATCTTGGGAGAACAATCTTCATGACCATGGTATCTCCTATGCAAAATAAGTATGATTTGGGATAGGGCTGGGGAGGGCCGCTGCTCAGGCACATCTCTGTCAAGTAAAGGAGATTCAACTGAGGCAGCACAAGGTAACTCTCATCTGGGGACAACAACTGCAGGGAGAACACATATTTTCAGATGAACATGGGAGGGCAGAAGGCTGCCTAATACTGATGCACCCCCAAACAACAAACCAAATGCAACAACTAGTACAAGCATTCCTGGGGGAAGGTCTGCAGAAGACGGATTTGCATACGGTGATGTCATCCAAGCAGTGGGCCAAAGTTGGCTGGAACCCTCATCTGCATATGAAAAGAGAAAAGGGGTATGCAGGGCATGGCGGCCTTTTGCGGCGATTGGATGACCCCTAGTTCGCATTAAACACCCCCACCCTCCTTCGGTGTGGGGCTCATGTTGGCCATGCCCCAGCCCCTGAAGCATTCAAGCTGATTTCTTGCAGCAGCTGGGCACTGTAACAGCTCCAGAGCTGCTCTGTAAGGCAAGTAAAAGGGTGTGGGCCCTGCAGCACTACCTGTAGTTCGCATTGTGCGTTGGAAGGCACAAAGTAAGCAGACGGGAGGAGAAGTCAGGATAGTGCACAACGGTATAGAAGGGAGGGGCTCAAGAAAAAAGAAGTGGAAACAGACAGCAAACTAGGCTGGAGAGAGACCCGAGACAAAGAGATCTGAATTATATGAGAGCCGAACAGGGGAAACACAAATTATGCAGTCAAGTTTCCCACATTTGGGGAAATCACAGGGGCAGCACACCCAGAGTGCAATGGGTGATCCTTGCCCTGGGAGAAGCAGCTTCATGATCATAGTATCTCACCTGGCAGGTAAGTAGGAGTTGGGCTAGAGCTGGGGAGGGTCGCTGCTCGGGCACCCCCCTGTCAAGTGAAGGAGATCCAACTGAGGCAGCACAAGGGAACTCTCGAAAGAAGAACAAGGCTAGAGGAAGATCTGAGACAAAGAAATCTGACTTTTACCAGAGCTGACCAGAGGAAAGCACAAACACAGTCCCCCACTACCACAAATAATGCAGTCGAGTTTCCCACATTTGTGGAAATCACAGGGGTCAGCATACCCAGAATGCAATGAATGAACCTCACCCTGGGAGAACAGTCTTCATGACCATGGTATCTCCTATGCAAAATAAGTATGATTTGGGATAGGGCTGGGGAGGGCCGCTGCTCAGGCACATCTCTGTCAAGTAAAGGAGATTCAACTGAGGCAGCACAAGGGAACTCTCATCTGGGGACAACAACTGCAGGGAGAACACATATTTTCAGATGAACATGGGAGGGCAGAAGGCTACCTAATACTGAAGCACCCCCAAACAACAAACAAAATGCAACAACTAGTGCAAGCATTCCTGGGGGAAGGCCTGCAGCAGATGGATTTGCATATGGTGATGTCATCCAAGCAGTGGGTCAAAGTTGGCTTCAACCCTCGTCTGCATATGAAAAGAGAAAAGGGGCGTGCAGGGCATGGCAGCCTTTTGCGGCGCTTGGATGACCCCTAGTTCGCATTAAACACCTCCACCCTCCTTCGGTGTGGGGCTCATGTTGGCTATGCCCCAGCCCCTGAAGCATTCAAGCTGATTTCTTGCAGCAGCTGGGCACTGTAACAGCTCCAGAGCTGCTCTGTAAGGCAAATAAAAGTGTGTGGGACCTGCAGCACTACCTGTAGTTCGCATTGTGCGTTGGAAGGCACAAAGTAAGCAGACGGGAGAAGTCAGGATAGTGCGCAAGGGCATAGAAGGGAGCGGCTCAAGAAAAGAGAAGTGGAAACAGACAGCAAACTAGGCTGGAGAGAGACCTGAGACAAAGAGATCTGAATTATATGAGAGCTGACCAGGGGAAACACAAATTATGCAGTCAAGTTTCCCACATTTGGGGAAATCGCAGGAGCAGCACACCCAGAGTGCAATGGGTGATCCTTGCCCTGGGAGAAGCAACTTCATGATCATAGTATCTCACCTGGCAGGTAAGTAGGAGTTGGGCTAGAGCTGGGGAGGGTCGCTGCTCGGGCACCCCCCTGTCAAGTGAAGGAGATCCAACTGAGGCAGCACAAGGGAACTCTCGAAAGAAGAACAAGGCTAGAGGAAGATCTGAGACAAAGAAATCTGACTTTTACCAGAGCTGACCAGAGGAAAGCACAAACACAGTCCCTCACTACCACAAATAATGCAGTCCAGTTTCCCACATTTGGGGAAATCACAGGGGTCAGCATACCCAGAATGCAATGAATGAACCTCACCCTGGGAGAACAATCTTCATGACCATGGTATCTCCTATGCAAAATAAGTATGATTTGGGATAGAGCTGGGGAGGGCCGCTGCTCAGGCACATCTCTGTCAAGTAAAGGAGATTCAACTGAGGCAGCACAAGGGAACTCTCATCTGGGGACAACAACTGCAGGGAGAACACATATTTTCAGATGAACATGGGAGGGCAGAAGGCTGCCTAATACTGAAGCACCCCCAAACAACAAACCAAATGCAACAACTAGTGCAAGCATTCCTGGGGGAAGGCCAGCAGCAGATGGATTTGCATATGGTGATGTCATCCAAGCAGTGGGTCAAAGTTGGCTTCAACCCTCATCTGCATATGAATAGAGAAGAGGGGCGTGCAGGGCATGGCGGCCTTTTGCGGCGCTTGGATGACCCCTAGTTCGCATTAAACACCTCCACCCTCCTTCGGTGTGGGGCTCATGTTGGCTATGCCCCAGCCCCTGAAGCATTCAAGCTGATTTCTTGCAGCAGCTGGGCACTGTAACAGCTCCAGAGCTGCTCTGTAAGGCAAGTAAAAGGGTGTGGGCCCTGCAGCACTACCTGTAGTTCGCATTGTGCGTTGGAAGGCACAAAGTAAGCAGACGGGAGGAGAAGTCAGGATAGTGCACAACGGTATAGAAGGGAGGGGCTCAAGAAAAAAGAAGTGGAAACAGACAGCAAACTAGGCTGGAGAGAGACCTGAGACAAAGAGATCTGAATTATATGAGAGCCGACCAGGGGTAACACAAATTACGCAGTCAAGCTTCACACATTTGGGGAAATCGCAGGATCAGCACACCCAGAGTGCAATGGGTGATCCTTGCCCTGGGAGAAGCACCTACATGATCATAGTATCTCACCTGGCAGGTAAGTAGGAGTTGGGCTAGAGCTGGGGAGGGTCGCTGCTCGGGCACCCCCCTGTCAAGTGAAGGAGATCCAACTGAGGCAGCACAAGGAAACTCTCGAAAGAAGAACAAGGCTAGAGGAAGATCTGAGACAAAGAAATCTGACTTTTACCAGAGCTGACCAGAGGAAAGAACAAACACAGTCCCCCACTACCACAAATAATGCAGTCGAGTTTCCCACATTTGTGGAAATCACAGGGGTCAGCATACCCAGAATGCAATGAATGAACCTCACCCTGGGAGAACAATCTTCATGACCATGGTATCTCATATGCAAAATAAGTATGATTTGGGATAGGGCTGGGGAGGGCCGCTGCTCAGGCACATCTCTGTCAAGTAAAGGAGATTCAACTGAGGCAGCACAAGGGAACTCTCATCTGGGGACAACAACTGCAGGGAGAACACATATTTTCAGATGAACATGGGAGGGCAGAAGGCTACCTAATACTGAAGCACCCCCAAACAACAAACAAAATGCAACAACTAGTGCAAGCATTCCTGGGGGAAGGCCTGCAGCAGATGGATTTGCATATGGTGATGTCATCCAAGCAGTGGGTCAAAGTTGGCTTCAACCCTCGTCTGCATATGAAAAGAGAAAAGGGGCGTGCAGGGCATGGCAGCCTTTTGCGGCGCTTGGATGACCCCTAGTTCGCATTAAACACCTCCACCCTCCTTCGGTGTGGGGCTCATGTTGGCTATGCCCCAGCCCCTGAAGCATTCAAGCTGATTTCTTGCAGCAGCTGGGCACTGTAACAGCTCCAGAGCTGCTCTGTAAGGCAAATAAAAGTGTGTGGGACCTGCAGCACTACCTGTAGTTCGCATTGTGCGTTGGAAGGCACAAAGTAAGCAGACGGGAGAAGTCAGGATAGTGCGCAAGGGCATAGAAGGGAGCGGCTCAAGAAAAGAGAAGTGGAAACAGACAGCAAACTAGGCTGGAGAGAGACCTGAGACAAAGAGATCTGAATTATATGAGAGCTGACCAGGGGAAACACAAATTATGCAGTCAAGTTCCCCACATTTGGGGAAATCGCAGGAGCAGCACACCCAGAGTGCAATGGGTGATCCTTGCCCTGGGAGAAGCAACTTCATAATCATAGTATCTCACCTGGCAGGTAAATAGGAGTTGGGCTAGAGCTGGGGAGGGTCGCTGCTCGGGCACCCCCCTGTCAAGTGAAGGAGATCCAACTGAGGCAGCACAAGGGAACTCTCGAAAGAAGAACTAGGCTAGAGGAAAATCTGAGACAAATAAATCTGACTTTTACCAGAGCTGACCAGAGGAAAGCACAAACACAGTCCCCCCCTACCACAAATAATGCAGTCGAGTTTCCCACATTTGGGGAAATCACAGGGGTCAGCATACCCAGAATGCAATGAATGAACCTAACCCTGGGAGAACAATCTTCATGACCATGGTATCTCCTATGCAAAATAAGTATGATTTGGGATAGGGCTGGGGAGGGCCGCTGCTCAGAAACATCTCTGTCAAGTAAAGGAGATTCAACTGAGGCAGCACAAGGGAACTCTCATCTGGGGACAACAACTCCAGGGAGAACACAAATTTTCAGATGAAAATGGGAGGGCAGAAGGCTGCCTAATACTGAAGCACCCCCAAACAACAAACCAAATGCAACAACTAGTGCAAGCATTCCTGGGGGAAGGCCTGCAGCAGATGGATTTGCATATGGTGATGTCATCCAAGCAGTGAGTCAAAGTTGGCTTCAACCCTCGTCTGCATATGAAAAGAGAAAAGGGGCGTGCAGGGCATGGCGGCCTTTTGCGGCGCTTGGATGACCCCTAGTTCGCATTAAACGCCTCCACCCTCCTTCGGTGTGGGGCTCATGTTGGCTATACCCCAGCACCTGAAGCATTCAAGCTGATTTCTTGCAGCAGCTGGGCACTGTAACAGCTCCAGAGCTGCTCTGTAAGGCAAGTAAAAGGGTGTGGGCCCTGCAGCACTACCTGTAGTTCGCATTGTGCGTTGGAAGGCACAAATTAAGCAGACGGGAGAAGTCAGGATAGTGCGCAAGGGCATAGAAGGGAAAGGCTCAAGAAAAGAGAAGTGGAAACAGACAGCAAACTAGGCTGGAGAGAGACCTGAGACAAAGAGATCTGAATTATACGAGAGCCGACCAGGGGAAACACAAATTATGCAGTCAAGTTTCCCACATTTGGAAAAATCTCAGGAGCAGCAGACCCAGAGTGCAATGGGTGAGCCTTGCCCTGGGAGAAGCAACTTCATGATCATAGTATCTCACCTGGCAGGTAAGTAGGAGTTGGGCTAGAGCTGGGGAGGGTCGCTGCTCGGGCACCCCCCTGTCAAGTGAAGGAGATCCAACTGAGGCAGCACAAGGAATCTCTCGAAAGAAGAACAAGGCTAGAGGAAGATCTGAGACAAATAAATTTGACTTTTACCAGAGCTGACCAGAGGAAAGAACAAACACAGTCCCCCACTACCACAAATAATGCAGTCGAGTTTCCCACATTTGGGGAAATCATACGGGTCAGCATACCCAGAATGCAATGAATGAACCTCACCCTGGGAGAACAATCTTCATGACCATGGTATCTTCTATGTAAAATAAGTATGATTTGGGATAGGGCTGGGGAGGGCCGCTGCTCAGGCACATCTCTGTCAAGTAAAGGAGATTCAACTGAGGCAGCACAAGGGAACTCTCATCTGGGGACAACAACTGCAGGGAGAACACATATTTTCAGATGAACATGGGAGGGCAGAAGGCTACCTAATACTGAAGCACCCCCAAACAACAAACCAAATGCAACAACTAGTGCAAGCATTCCTGGGGGAAGGCCTGCAGCAGATGGATTTGCATATGGTGATGTCATCCAAGCAGTGGGTCAAAGTTGGCTTCAACCCTCGTCTGCATATGAAAAGAGAAAAGGGGCGTGCAGGGCATGGCAGCCTTTTTCGGCGCTTGGATAACCCCTAGTTCGTATTAAACACCTCCACCCTCCTTCGGTGTGGGGCTCGTGTTGGCTATGCCCCAGCCCCGAAGCATTCAAGCTGATTTCTTGCAGCAGCTGGGCACTGTAACAGCTCCAGAGCTGCTCTGTAAGGCAAATAAAAGGGTGTGGGACCTGCAGCACTACCTGTAGTTCGCATTGTGCGTTGGAAGGCACAAAGTAAGCAGATGGGAGAAGTCAGGATAGTGCGCAAGAGCATAGAAGGGAGCGGCTCAAGAAAAGAGAAGTGGAAACAGACAGCAAGCTAGGCTGGAGAGAGACCTGAGACAAAGAGATCTGAATTATACGAGAGCCGACCAGGGGAAACACAAATTATGCAGTCAAGTTTCCCACATTTGGGGAAATCGCAGGAGCAGCACACCCAGAGTGCAATGGGTGAGCCTTGCCCTGGGAGAAGCACCTTCATGATCATAGTATCTCACCTGGCAGGTAAGTAGGAGTTGGGCTAGAGCTGGGGAGGGTCGCTGCTCGGGCACCCCCCTGTCAAGTGAAGGAGATCCAACTGAGGCAGCACAAGGGAACTCTCGAAAGAAGAACAAGGCTAGAGGAAGATCTGAGACAAAGAAATCTGACTTATACCAGAGCTGACCAGAGTAAAGTACAAACACAGTCCCCCACTACCACAAATAATGCAGTCGAGTTTCCCACATTTGGGGAAATCACAGGGGTCAGCATACCCAGAATGCAATGAATGAACCTCACCCTGGGAGAACAGTCTTCATGACCATGGTATCTCCTATGCAAAATAAGTATGATTTGGGATAGGGCTGGGGAGGGCCGCTGCTCAGGCACATCTCTGTCAAGTAAAGGAGATTCAACTGAGGCAGCACAAGGGAACTCTCATCTGGGGACAACAACTGCAGGGAGAACACATATTTTCAGATGAACATGGGAGGGCAGAAGGCTGCCTAATACTGAAGCACCCCCAAACAACAAACCAAATGCAACAACTAGTGCAAGCATTCCTGGGGGAAGCCTGCAGCAGATGGATTTGCATATGGTGATGTCATCCAAGCAGTGGGTCAAAGTTGGCTTCAACCCTCGTCTGCATATGAAAAGAGAAAAGGGAGTGCAGGGCATGGCAGCCTTTTGCAGCACTTGGATGACCCCTAGTTCGCATTAAACATCTCCACCCTCCTTCGGTGTGGGGCTCATGTTGGCCATGCCCCAGCCCCTGAAGCATTCAAGCTGATTTCTTGCAGCAGCTGGGCACTGTAACAGCTCCAGAGCTGCTCTGTAAGGCAAATAAAAGGGTGTGTGACCTGCAGCACTACCTGTAGTTCGCATTGTGCGTTGGAAGGCACAAAGTAAGCAGATGGGAGAAGTCAGGATAGTGCGCAAGGGCATAGAAGTGAGCGGCTCAAGAAAAGAGAAGTGGAAACAGACAGCAAACTAGGCTGGAGAGAGACCCGAGACAAAGAGATCTGAATTATATGAGAGCCGACCAGGGGAAACACAAATTATGCAGTCAAGTTTCCCACATTTGGGGAAATCACAGGGGCAGCACACCCAGAGTGCAATGGGTGATCCTTGCCCTGGGAGAAGCAGCTTCATGATCATAGTATCTCACCTGGCAGGTAAGTAGGAGTTGGGCTAGAGCTGGGGAGGGTCGCTGCTCGGGCACCCCCCTGTCAAGTGAAGGAGATCCAACTGAGGCAGCACAAGGGAACTCTCGAAAGAAGAACAAGGCTAGAGGAAGATCTGAGACAAAGAAATCTGACTTTTACCAGAGCTGACCAGAGGAAAGCACAAACACAGTCCCCCACTACCACAAATAATGCAGTCGAGTTTCCCACATTTGTGGAAATCACAGGGGTCAGCATACCCAGAATGCAATGAATGAACCTCACCCTGGGAGAACAGTCTTCATGACCATGGTATCTCCTATGCAAAATAAGTACGATTTGGGATAGGGCTGGGGAGGGCCGCTGCTCAGGCACATCTCTGTCAAGTAAAGGAGATTCAACTGAGGCAGCACAAGGGAACTCTCATCTGGGGACAACAACTGCAGGGAGAACACATATTTTCAGATGAACATGGGAGGGCAGAAGGCTACCTAATACTGAAGCACCCCCAAACAACAAACAAAATGCAACAACTAGTGCAAGCATTCCTGGGGGAAGGCCTGCAGCAGATGGATTTGCATATGGTGATGTCATCCAAGCAGTGGGTCAAAGTTGGCTTCAACCCTCGTCTGCATATGAAAAGAGAAAAGGGGCGTGCAGGGCATGGCAGCCTTTTTCGGCGCTTGGATGACCCCTAGTTCGCATTAAACATCTCCACCCTCCTTCGGTGTGGGGCTCATGTTGGCTATGCCCCAGCCCCTGAAGCATTCAAGCTGATTTCTTGCAGCAGCTGGGCACTGTAACAGCTCCAGAGCTGCTCTGTAAGGCAAATAAAAGTGTGTGGGACCTGCAGCACTACCTGTAGTTCGCATTGTGCGTTGGAAGGCACAAAGTAAGCAGACGGGAGAAGTCAGGATAGTGCGCAAGGGCATAGAAGGGAGCAGCTCAAGAAAAGAGAAGTGGAAACAGACAGCAAACTAGGCTGGAGAGAGACCTGAGACAAAGAGATCTGAATTATATGAGAGCTGACCAGGGGAAACACAAATTATGCAGTCAAGTTTCCCACATTTGGGGAAATCGCAGGAGCAGCACACCCAGAGTGCAATGGGTGATCCTTGCCCTGGGAGAAGCAACTTCATGATCATAGTATCTCACCTGGCAGGTAAGTAGGAGTTGGGCTAGAGCTGGGGAGGGTCGCTGCTCGGGCACCCCCCTGTCAAGTGAAGGAGATCCAACTGAGGCAGCACAAGGGAACTCTCGAAAGAAGAACAAGGCTAGAGGAAGATCTGAGACAAAGAAATCTGACTTTTACCAGAGCTGACCAGAGGAAAGCACAAACACAGTCCCTCACTACTACAAATAATGCAGTCCAGTTTCCCACATTTGGGGAAATCACAGGGGTCAGCATACCCAGAATGCAATGAATGAACCTCACCCTGGGAGAACAATCTTCATGACCATGGTATCTCCTATGCAAAATAAGTATGATTTGGGATAGAGCTGGGGAGGGCCGCTGCTCAGGCACATCTCTGTCAAGTAAAGGAGATTCAACTGAGGCAGCACAAGGGAACTCTCATCTGGGGACAACAACTGCAGGGAGAACACATATTTTCAGATGAACATGGGAGGGCAGAAGGCTGCCTAATACTGAAGCACCCCCAAACAACAAACCAAATGCAACAACTAGTGCAAGCATTCCTGGGGGAAGGCCAGCAGCAGATGGATTTGCATATGGTGATGTCATCCAAGCAGTGGGTCAAAGTTGGCTTCAACCCTCATCTGCATATGAATAGAGAAGAGGGGCGTGCAGGGCATGGCGGCCTTTTGCGGCGCTTGGATGACCCCTAGTTCGCATTAAACACCTCCACCCTCCTTCGGTGTGGGGCTCATGTTGGCTATGCCCCAGCCCCTGAAGCATTCAAGCTGATTTCTTGCAGCAGCTGGGCACTGTAACAGCTCCAGAGCTGCTCTGTAAGGCAAGTAAAAGGGTGTGGGCCCTGCAGCACTACCTGTAGTTCGCATTGTGCGTTGGAAGGCACAAAGTAAGCAGACGGGAGGAGAAGTCAGGATAGTGCACAACGGTATAGAAGGGAGGGGCTCAAGAAAAAAGAAGTGGAAACAGACAGCAAACTAGGCTGGAGAGAGACCTGAGACAAAGAGATCTGAATTATATGAGAGCCGACCAGGGGTAACACAAATTACGCAGTCAAGCTTCACACATTTGGGGAAATCGCAGGATCAGCACACCCAGAGTGCAATGGGTGATCCTTGCCCTGGGAGAAGCACCTACATGATCATAGTATCTCACCTGGCAGGTAAGTAGGAGTTGGGCTAGAGCTGGGGAGGGTCGCTGCTCGGGCACCCCCCTGTCAAGTGAAGGAGATCCAACTGAGGCAGCACAAGGAAACTCTCGAAAGAAGAACAAGGCTAGAGGAAGATCTGAGACAAAGAAATCTGACTTTTACCAGAGCTGACCAGAGGAAAGAACAAACACAGTCCCCCACTACCACAAATAATGCAGTCGAGTTTCCCACATTTGTGGAAATCACAGGGGTCAGCATACCCAGAATGCAATGAATGAACCTCACCCTGGGAGAACAATCTTCATGACCATGGTATCTCATATGCAAAATAAGTATGATTTGGGATAGGGCTGGGGAGGGCCGCTGCTCAGGCACATCTCTGTCAAGTAAAGGAGATTCAACTGAGGCAGCACAAGGGAACTCTCATCTGGGGACAACAACTGCAGGGAGAACACATATTTTCAGATGAACATGGGAGGGCAGAAGGCTACCTAATACTGAAGCACCCCCAAACAACAAACCAAATGCAACAACTAGTGCAAGCATTCCTGGGGGAAGGCCTGCAGCAGATGGATTTGCATATGGTGATGTCATCCAAGCAGTGGGTCAAAGTTGGCTTCAACCCTCGTCTGCATATGAAAAGAGAAAAGGGAGTGCAGGGCATGGCAGCCTTTTGCAGCACTTGGATGACCCCTAATTCGCATTAAACATCTCCACCCTCCTTCGGTGTGGGGCTCATGTTGGCCATGCCCCAGCCCCTGAAGCATTCAAGCTGATTTCTTGCAGCAGCTGGGCACTGTAACAGCTCCAGAGCTGCTCTGTAAGGCAAATAAAAGGGTGTGTGACCTGCAGCACTACCTGTAGTTCGCATTGTGCGTTGGAAGGCACAAAGTAAGCAGATGGGAGAAGTCAGGATAGTGCGCAAGGGCATAGAAGTGAGCGGCTCAAGAAAAGAGAAGTGGAAACAGACAGCAAACTAGGCTGGAGAGAGACCCGAGACAAAGAGATCTGAATTATATGAGAGCCGACCAGGTGAAACACAAATTATGCAGTCAAGTTTCCCACATTTGGGGAAATCGCAGGAGCAGCACACCCAGAGTGCAATGGGTGAGCCTTGCCCTGGGAGAAGCACCTTCATGATCATAGTATCTCACCTGGCAGGTAAGTAGGAGTTGGGCTAGAGCTGGGGATGGTCGCTGCTCGGGCACCCCTCTGTCAAGTGAAGGAGATCCAACTGAGGCAGCACAAGGGAACTCTCGAAAGAAGAACAAGGCTAGAGGAAGATCTGAGACAAAGAAATCTGACTTTTACCAGAGCTGACCAGAGGAAAGCACAAACACAGTCCCCCACTACCACAAATAATGCAGTCGAGTTTCCCACATTTGTGGAAATCACAGGGGTCAGCATACCCAGAATGCAATGAATGAACCTCACCCTGGGAGAACAGTCTTCATGACCATGGTATCTCCTATGCAAAATAAGTACGATTTGGGATAGGGCTGGGGAGGGCCGCTGCTCAGGCACATCTCTGTCAAGTAAAGGAGATTCAACTGAGGCAGCACAAGGGAACTCTCATCTGGGGACAACAACTGCAGGGAGAACACATATTTTCAGATGAACATGGGAGGGCAGAAGGCTACCTAATACTGAAGCACCCCCAAACAACAAACAAAATGCAACAACTAGTGCAAGCATTCCTGGGGGAAGGCCTGCAGCAGATGGATTTGCATATGGTGATGTCATCCAAGCAGTGGGTCAAAGTTGGCTTCAACCCTCGTCTGCATATGAAAAGAGAAAAGGGGCGTGCAGGGCATGGCAGCCTTTTTCGGCGCTTGGATGACCCCTAGTTCGCATTAAACATCTCCACCCTCCTTCGGTGTGGGGCTCATGTTGGCTATGCCCCAGCCCCTGAAGCATTCAAGCTGATTTCTTGCAGCAGCTGGGCACTGTAACAGCTCCAGAGCTGCTCTGTAAGGCAAATAAAAGTGTGTGGGACCTGCAGCACTACCTGTAGTTCGCATTGTGCGTTGGAAGGCACAAAGTAAGCAGACGGGAGAAGTCAGGATAGTGCGCAAGGGCATAGAAGGGAGCAGCTCAAGAAAAGAGAAGTGGAAACAGACAGCAAACTAGGCTGGAGAGAGACCTGAGACAAAGAGATCTGAATTATATGAGAGCTGACCAGGGGAAACACAAATTATGCAGTCAAGTTTCCCACATTTGGGGAAATCGCAGGAGCAGCACACCCAGAGTGCAATGGGTGATCCTTGCCCTGGGAGAAGCAACTTCATGATCATAGTATCTCACCTGGCAGGTAAGTAGGAGTTGGGCTAGAGCTGGGGAGGGTCGCTGCTCGGGCACCCCCCTGTCAAGTGAAGGAGATCCAACTGAGGCAGCACAAGGGAACTCTCGAAAGAAGAACAAGGCTAGAGGAAGATCTGAGACAAAGAAATCTGACTTTTACCAGAGCTGACCAGAGGAAAGCACAAACACAGTCCCTCACTACCACAAATAATGCAGTCCAGTTTCCCACATTTGGGGAAATCACAGGGGTCAGCATACCCAGAATGCAATGAATGAACCTCACCCTGGGAGAACAATCTTCATGACCATGGTATCTCCTATGCAAAATAAGTATGATTTGGGATAGAGCTGGGGAGGGCCGCTGCTCAGGCACATCTCTGTCAAGTAAAGGAGATTCAACTGAGGCAGCACAAGGGAACTCTCATCTGGGGACAACAACTGCAGGGAGAACACATATTTTCAGATGAACATGGGAGGGCAGAAGGCTGCCTAATACTGAAGCACCCCCAAACAACAAACCAAATGCAACAACTAGTGCAAGCATTCCTGGGGGAAGGCCAGCAGCAGATGGATTTGCATATGGTGATGTCATCCAAGCAGTGGGTCAAAGTTGGCTTCAACCCTCATCTGCATATGAATAGAGAAGAGGGGCGTGCAGGGCATGGCGGCCTTTTGCGGCGCTTGGATGACACCTAGTTCGCATTAAACACCTCCACCCTCCTTCGGTGTGGGGCTCATGTTGGCTATGCCCCAGCCCCTGAAGCATTCAAGCTGATTTCTTGCAGCAGCTGGGCACTGTAACAGCTCCAGAGCTGCTCTGTAAGGCAAGTAAAAGGGTGTGGGCCCTGCAGCACTACCTGTAGTTCGCATTGTGCGTTGGAAGGCACAAAGTAAGCAGACGGGAGGAGAAGTCAGGATAGTGCACAACGGTATAGAAGGGAGGGGCTCAAGAAAAAAGAAGTGGAAACAGACAGCAAACTAGGCTGGAGAGAGACCTGAGACAAAGAGATCTGAATTATATGAGAGCCGACCAGGGGTAACACAAATTACGCAGTCAAGCTTCACACATTTGGGGAAATCGCAGGATCAGCACACCCAGAGTGCAATGGGTGATCCTTGCCCTGGGAGAAGCACCTACATGATCATAGTATCTCACCTGGCAGGTAAGTAGGAGTTGGGCTAGAGCTGGGGAGGGTCGCTGCTCGGGCACCCCCCTGTCAAGTGAAGGAGATCCAACTGAGGCAGCACAAGGAAACTCTCGAAAGAAGAACAAGGCTAGAGGAAGATCTGAGACAAAGAAATCTGACTTTTACCAGAGCTGACCAGAGGAAAGAACAAACACAGTCCCCCACTACCACAAATAATGCAGTCGAGTTTCCCACATTTGTGGAAATCACAGGGGTCAGCATACCCAGAATGCAATGAATGAACCTCACCCTGGGAGAACAATCTTCATGACCATGGTATCTCATATGCAAAATAAGTATGATTTGGGATAGGGCTGGGGAGGGCCGCTGCTCAGGCACATCTCTGTCAAGTAAAGGAGATTCAACTGAGGCAGCACAAGGGAACTCTCATCTGGGGACAACAACTGCAGGGAGAACACATATTTTCAGATGAACATGGGAGGGCAGAAGGCTACCTAATACTGAAGCACCCCCAAACAACAAACCAAATGCAACAACTAGTGCAAGCATTCCTGGGGGAAGGCCTGCAGCAGATGGATTTGCATATGGTGATGTCATCCAAGCAGTGGGTCAAAGTTGGCTTCAACCCTCGTCTGCATATGAAAAGAGAAAAGGGAGTGCAGGGCATGGCAGCCTTTTGCAGCACTTGGATGACCCCTAATTCGCATTAAACATCTCCACCCTCCTTCGGTGTGGGGCTCATGTTGGCCATGCCCCAGCCCCTGAAGCATTCAAGCTGATTTCTTGCAGCAGCTGGGCACTGTAACAGCTCCAGAGCTGCTCTGTAAGGCAAATAAAAGGGTGTGTGACCTGCAGCACTACCTGTAGTTCGCATTGTGCGTTGGAAGGCACAAAGTAAGCAGATGGGAGAAGTCAGGATAGTGCGCAAGGGCATAGAAGTGAGCGGCTCAAGAAAAGAGAAGTGGAAACAGACAGCAAACTAGGCTGGAGAGAGACCCGAGACAAAGAGATCTGAATTATATGAGAGCCGACCAGGTGAAACACAAATTATGCAGTCAAGTTTCCCACATTTGGGGAAATCGCAGGAGCAGCACACCCAGAGTGCAATGGGTGAGCCTTGCCCTGGGAGAAGCACCTTCATGATCATAGTATCTCACCTGGCAGGTAAGTAGGAGTTGGGCTAGAGCTGGGGATGGTCGCTGCTCGGGCACCCCTCTGTCAAGTGAAGGAGATCCAACTGAGGCAGCACAAGGGAACTCTCGAAAGAAGAACAAGGCTAGAGGAAGATCTGAGACAAAGAAATCTGACTTTTACCAGAGCTGACCAGAGGAAAGCACAAACACAGTCCCCCACTACCACAAATAATGCAGTCGAGTTTCCCACAATTGGGGAAATCACAGGGGTCAGCATACCCAGAATGCAATGAATGAACCTCACCCTGGGAGAACAATCTTCATGACCATGGTATCTCCTATGCAAAATAAGTATGATTTGGGATAGGGCTGGGGAGGGCCGCTGCTCAGGCACATCTCTGTCAAGTAAAGGAGATTCAACTGAGGCAGCACAAGGGAACTCTCATCTGGGGACAACAACTGCAGGGAGAACACATATTTTCAGATGAACATGGGAGGGCAGAAGGCTGCCTAATACTGATGCACCCCCAAACAACAAACCAAATGCAACAACTAGTACAAGCATTCCTGGGGGAAGGTCTGCAGAAGACGGATTTGCATACGGTGATGTCATCCAAGCAGTGGGCCAAAGTTGGCTGGAACCCTCATCTGCATATGAAAAGAGAAAAGGGGTATGCAGGGCATGGCGGCCTTTTGCGGCGATTGGATGACCCCTAGTTCGCATTAAACACCCCCACCCTCCTTCGGTGTGGGGCTCATGTTGGCCATGCCCCAGCCCCTGAAGCATTCAAGCTGATTTCTTGCAGCAGCTGGGCACTGTAACAGCTCCAGAGCTGCTCTGTAAGGCAAGTAAAAGGGTGTGGGCCCTGCAGCACTACCTGTAGTTCGCATTGTGCGTTGGAAGGCACAAAGTAAGCAGACGGGAGGAGAAGTCAGGATAGTGCACAACGGTATAGAAGGGAGGGGCTCAAGAAAAAAGAAGTGGAAACAGACAGCAAACTAGGCTGGAGAGAGACCCGAGACAAAGAGATCTGAATTATATGAGAGCCGAACAGGGGAAACACAAATTATGCAGTCAAGTTTCCCACATTTGGGGAAATCACAGGGGCAGCACACCCAGAGTGCAATGGGTGATCCTTGCCCTGGGAGAAGCAGCTTCATGATCATAGTATCTCACCTGGCAGGTAAGTAGGAGTTGGGCTAGAGCTGGGGAGGGTCGCTGCTCGGGCACCCCCCTGTCAAGTGAAGGAGATCCAACTGAGGCAGCACAAGGGAACTCTCGAAAGAAGAACAAGGCTAGAGGAAGATCTGAGACAAAGAAATCTGACTTTTACCAGAGCTGACCAGAGGAAAGCACAAACACAGTCCCCCACTACCACAAATAATGCAGTCGAGTTTCCCACATTTGTGGAAATCACAGGGGTCAGCATACCCAGAATGCAATGAATGAACCTCACCCTGGGAGAACAGTCTTCATGACCATGGTATCTCCTATGCAAAATAAGTATGATTTGGGATAGGGCTGGGGAGGGCCGCTGCTCAGGCACATCTCTGTCAAGTAAAGGAGATTCAACTGAGGCAGCACAAGGGAACTCTCATCTGGGGACAACAACTGCAGGGAGAACACATATTTTCAGATGAACATGGGAGGGCAGAAGGCTACCTAATACTGAAGCACCCCCAAACAACAAACAAAATGCAACAACTAGTGCAAGCATTCCTGGGGGAAGGCCTGCAGCAGATGGATTTGCATATGGTGATGTCATCCAAGCAGTGGGTCAAAGTTGGCTTCAACCCTCGTCTGCATATGAAAAGAGAAAAGGGGCGTGCAGGGCATGGCAGCCTTTTGCGGCGCTTGGATGACCCCTAGTTCGCATTAAACACCTCCACCCTCCTTCGGTGTGGGGCTCATGTTGGCTATGCCCCAGCCCCTGAAGCATTCAAGCTGATTTCTTGCAGCAGCTGGGCACTGTAACAGCTCCAGAGCTGCTCTGTAAGGCAAATAAAAGTGTGTGGGACCTGCAGCACTACCTGTAGTTCGCATTGTGCGTTGGAAGGCACAAAGTAAGCAGACGGGAGAAGTCAGGATAGTGCGCAAGGGCATAGAAGGGAGCGGCTCAAGAAAAGAGAAGTGGAAACAGACAGCAAACTAGGCTGGAGAGAGACCTGAGACAAAGAGATCTGAATTATATGAGAGCTGACCAGGGGAAACACAAATTATGCAGTCAAGTTTCCCACATTTGGGGAAATCGCAGGAGCAGCACACCCAGAGTGCAATGGGTGATCCTTGCCCTGGGAGAAGCAACTTCATGATCATAGTATCTCACCTGGCAGGTAAGTAGGAGTTGGGCTAGAGCTGGGGAGGGTCGCTGCTCGGGCACCCCCCTGTCAAGTGAAGGAGATCCAACTGAGGCAGCACAAGGGAACTCTCGAAAGAAGAACAAGGCTAGAGGAAGATCTGAGACAAAGAAATCTGACTTTTACCAGAGCTGACCAGAGGAAAGCACAAACACAGTCCCTCACTACCACAAATAATGCAGTCCAGTTTCCCACATTTGGGGAAATCACAGGGGTCAGCATACCCAGAATGCAATGAATGAACCTCACCCTGGGAGAACAATCTTCATGACCATGGTATCTCCTATGCAAAATAAGTATGATTTGGGATAGAGCTGGGGAGGGCCGCTGCTCAGGCACATCTCTGTCAAGTAAAGGAGATTCAACTGAGGCAGCACAAGGGAACTCTCATCTGGGGACAACAACTGCAGGGAGAACACATATTTTCAGATGAACATGGGAGGGCAGAAGGCTGCCTAATACTGAAGCACCCCCAAACAACAAACCAAATGCAACAACTAGTGCAAGCATTCCTGGGGGAAGGCCAGCAGCAGATGGATTTGCATATGGTGATGTCATCCAAGCAGTGGGTCAAAGTTGGCTTCAACCCTCATCTGCATATGAATAGAGAAGAGGGGCGTGCAGGGCATGGCGGCCTTTTGCGGCGCTTGGATGACCCCTAGTTCGCATTAAACACCTCCACCCTCCTTCGGTGTGGGGCTCATGTTGGCTATGCCCCAGCCCCTGAAGCATTCAAGCTGATTTCTTGCAGCAGCTGGGCACTGTAACAGCTCCAGAGCTGCTCTATAAGGCAAGTAAAAGGGTGTGGGCCCTGCAGCACTACCTGTAGTTCGCATTGTGCGTTGGAAGGCACAAAGTAAGCAGACGGGAGGAGAAGTCAGGATAGTGCACAACGGTATAGAAGGGAGGGGCTCAAGAAAAAAGAAGTGGAAACAGACAGCAAACTAGGCTGGAGAGAGACCTGAGACAAAGAGATCTGAATTATATGAGAGCCGACCAGGGGTAACACAAATTACGCAGTCAAGCTTCACACATTTGGGGAAATCGCAGGATCAGCACACCCAGAGTGCAATGGGTGATCCTTGCCCTGGGAGAAGCACCTACATGATCATAGTATCTCACCTGGCAGGTAAGTAGGAGTTGGGCTAGAGCTGGGGAGGGTCGCTGCTCGGGCACCCCCCTGTCAAGTGAAGGAGATCCAACTGAGGCAGCACAAGGAAACTCTCGAAAGAAGAACAAGGCTAGAGGAAGATCTGAGACAAAGAAATCTGACTTTTACCAGAGCTGACCAGAGGAAAGAACAAACACAGTCCCCCACTACCACAAATAATGCAGTCGAGTTTCCCACATTTGTGGAAATCACAGGGGTCAGCATACCCAGAATGCAATGAATGAACCTCACCCTGGGAGAACAATCTTCATGACCATGGTATCTCATATGCAAAATAAGTATGATTTGGGATAGGGCTGGGGAGGGCCGCTGCTCAGGCACATCTCTGTCAAGTAAAGGAGATTCAACTGAGGCAGCACAAGGGAACTCTCATCTGGGGACAACAACTGCAGGGAGAACACATATTTTCAGATGAACATGGGAGGGCAGAAGGCTACCTAATACTGAAGCACCCCCAAACAACAAACAAAATGCAACAACTAGTGCAAGCATTCCTGGGGGAAGGCCTGCAGCAGATGGATTTGCATATGGTGATGTCATCCAAGCAGTGGGTCAAAGTTGGCTTCAACCCTCGTCTGCATATGAAAAGAGAAAAGGGGCGTGCAGGGCATGGCAGCCTTTTGCGGCGCTTGGATGACCCCTAGTTCGCATTAAACACCTCCACCCTCCTTCGGTGTGGGGCTCATGTTGGCTATGCCCCAGCCCCTGAAGCATTCAAGCTGATTTCTTGCAGCAGCTGGGCACTGTAACAGCTCCAGAGCTGCTCTGTAAGGCAAATAAAAGTGTGTGGGACCTGCAGCACTACCTGTAGTTCGCATTGTGCGTTGGAAGGCACAAAGTAAGCAGACGGGAGAAGTCAGGATAGTGCGCAAGGGCATAGAAGGGAGCGGCTCAAGAAAAGAGAAGTGGAAACAGACAGCAAACTAGGCTGGAGAGAGACCTGAGACAAAGAGATCTGAATTATATGAGAGCTGACCAGGGGAAACACAAATTATGCAGTCAAGTTTCCCACATTTGGGGAAATCGCAGGAGCAGCACACCCAGAGTGCAATGGGTGATCCTTGCCCTGGGAGAAGCAACTTCATGATCATAGTATCTCACCTGGCAGGTAAGTAGGAGTTGGGCTAGAGCTGGGGAGGGTCGCTGCTCGGGCACCCCCCTGTCAAGTGAAGGAGATCCAACTGAGGCAGCACAAGGGAACTCTCGAAAGAAGAACAAGGCTAGAGGAAGATCTGAGACAAAGAAATCTGACTTTAACCAGAGCTGACCAGAGGAAAGCACAAACACAGTCCCTCACTACCACAAATAATGCAGTCCAGTTTCCCACATTTGGGGAAATCACAGGGGTCAGCATACCCAGAATGCAATGAATGAACCTCACCCAGGGAGAACAATCTTCATGACCATGGTATCTCCTATGCAAAATAAGTATGATTTGGGATAGAGCTGGGGAGGGCCGCTGCTCAGGCACATCTCTGTCAAGTAAAGGAGATTCAACTGAGGCAGCACAAGGGAACTCTCATCTGGGGACAACAACTGCAGGGAGAACACATATTTTCAGATGAACATGGGAGGGCAGAAGGCTGCCTAATACTGAAGCACCCCCAAACAACAAACCAAATGCAACAACTAGTGCAAGCATTCCTGGGGGAAGGCCAGCAGCAGATGGATTTGCATATGGTGATGTCATCCAAGCAGTGGGTCAAAGTTGGCTTCAACCCTCATCTGCATATGAATAGAGAAGAGGGGCGTGCAGGGCATGGCGGCCTTTTGCGGCGCTTGGATGACCCCTAGTTCGCATTAAACACCTCCACCCTCCTTCGGTGTGGGGCTCATGTTGGCTATGCCCCAGCCCCTGAAGCATTCAAGCTGATTTCTTGCAGCAGCTGGGCACTGTAACAGCTCCAGAGCTGCTCTGTAAGGCAAGTAAAAGGGTGTGGGCCCTGCAGCACTACCTGTAGTTCGCATTGTGCGTTGGAAGGCACAAAGTAAGCAGACGGGAGAAGTCAGGATAGTGCGCAAGGGCATAGAAGGGAGCGGCTCAAGAAAAGAAAAGTGGAAACAGACAGCAAACTAGGCTGGAGAGAGACCTGAGACAAAGACATCTGAATTATACGAGAGCCGACCAGGGGAAACACAAATTATGCAGTCAAGTTTCCCACATTTGGGGAAATCACAGGGGCAGCACACCCAGAGTGCAATGGGTGATCCTTGCCCTGGGAGAAGCAGCTTCATGATCATAGTATCTCACCTGGCAGGTAAGTAGGAGTTGGGCTAGAGCTGGGGAGGGTCGCTGCTCGGGCACCCCCCTGTCAAGTGAAGGAGATCCAACTGAGGCAGCACAAGGGAACTCTCGAAAGAAGAACAAGGCTAGAGGAAGATCTGAGACAAAGAAATCTGACTTTTACCAGAGCTGACCAGAGGAAAGCACAAACACAGTCCCCCACTACCACAAATAATGCAGTCGAGTTTCCCACATTTGTGGAAATCACAGGGGTCAGCATACCCAGAATGCAATGAATGAACCTCACCCTGGGAGAACAGTCTTCATGACCATGGTATCTCCTATGCAAAATAAGTATGATTTGGGATAGGGCTGGGGAGGGCCGCTGCTCAGGCACATCTCTGTCACGTAAAGGAGATTCAACTGAGGCAGCACAAGGGAACTCTCATCTGGGGACAACAACTGCAGGGAGAACACATATTTTCAGATGAACATGGGAGGGCAGAAGGCTACCTAATACTGAAGCACCCCCAAACAACAAACAAAATGCAACAACTAGTGCAAGCATTCCTGGGGGAAGGCCTGCAGCAGATGGATTTGCATATGGTGATGTCATCAAAGCAGTGGGTCAAAGTTGGCTTCAACCCTCGTCTGCATATGAAAAGAGAAAAGGGGCGTGCAGGGCATGGCAGCCTTTTGCGGCGCTTGGATGACCCCTAGTTCGCATTAAACACCTCCACCCTCCTTCGGTGTGGGGCTCATGTTGGCTATGCCCCAGCCCCTGAAGCATTCAAGCTGATTTCTTGCAGCAGCTGGGCACTGTAACAGCTCCAGAGCTGCTCTGTAAGGCAAGTAAAAGGGTGTGGGCCCTGCAGCACTACCTGTAGTTCGCATTGTGCGTTGGAAGGCACAAAGTAAGCAGACGGGAGGAGAAGTCAGGATAGTGCACAACGGTATAGAAGGGAGGGGCTCAAGAAAAAAGAAGTGGAAACAGACAGCAAACTAGGCTGGAGAGAGACCTGAGACAAAGAGATCTGAATTATATGAGAGCCGACCAGGGGTAACACAAATTACGCAGTCAAGCTTCACACATTTGGGGAAATCGCAGGATCAGCACACCCAGAGTGCAATGGGTGATCCTTGCCCTGGGAGAAGCACCTACATGATCATAGTATCTCACCTGGCAGGTAAGTAGGAGTTGGGCTAGAGCTGGGGAGGGTCGCTGCTCGGGCACCCCCCTGTCAAGTGAAGGAGATCCAACTGAGGCAGCACAAGGAAACTCTCGAAAGAAGAACAAGGCTAGAGGAAGATCTGAGACAAAGAAATCTGACTTTTACCAGAGCTGACCAGAGGAAAGAACAAATACAGTCCCCCACTACCACAAATAATGCAGTCGAGTTTCCCACATTTGTGGAAATCACAGGGGTCAGCATACCCAGAATGCAATGAATGAACCTCACCCTGGGAGAACAATCTTCATGACCATGGTATCTCATATGCAAAATAAGTATGATTTGGGATAGGGCTGGGGAGGGCCGCTGCTCAGGCACATCTCTGTCAAGTAAAGGAGATTCAACTGAGGCAGCACAAGGGAACTCTCATCTGGGGACAACAACTGCAGGGAGAACACATATTTTCAGATGAACATGGGAGGGCAGAAGGCTACCTAATACTGAAGCACCCCCAAACAACAAACAAAATGCAACAACTAGTGCAAGCATTCCTGGGGGAAGGCCTGCAGCAGATGGATTTGCATATGGTGATGTCATCCAAGCAGTGGGTCAAAGTTGGCTTCAACCCTCGTCTGCATATGAAAAGAGAAAAGGGGCGTGCAGGGCATGGCAGCCTTTTGCGGCGCTTGGATGACCCCTAGTTCGCATTAAACACCTCCACCCTCCTTCGGTGTGGGGCTCATGTTGGCTATGCCCCAGCCCCTGAAGCATTCAAGCTGATTTCTTGCAGCAGCTGGGCACTGTAACAGCTCCAGAGCTGCTCTGTAAGGCAAGTAAAAGGGTGTGGGCCCTGCAGCACTACCTGTAGTTCGCATTGTGCGTTGGAAGGCACAAAGTAAGCAGACGGGAGAAGTCAGGATAGTGCGCAAGGGCATAGAAGGGAGCGGCTCAAGAAAAGAGAAGTGGAAACAGACAGCAAACTAGGCTGGAGAGAGACCTGAGACAAAGATATCTGAATTATATGAGAGCCGACCAGGGGAAACACAAATTATGCAGTCAAGTTTCCCACATTTGGGGAAATCGCAGGAGCTGCACACCCAGAGTGCAATGGGTGATCCTTGCCCTGGGAGAAGCAACTTCATGATCATAGTATCTCACCTGGCAGGTAAGTAGGAGTTGGGCTAGAGCTGGGGAGGGTCGCTGCTCGGGCACCCCCCTGTCAAGTGAAGGAGATCCAACTGAGGCAGCACAAGGGAACTCTCGAAAGAAGAACAAGGCTAGAGGAAGATCTGAGACAAAGAAATCTGACTTTAACCAGAGCTGACCAGAGGAAAGCACAAACACAGTCCCTCACTACCACAAATAATGCAGTCCAGTTTCCCACATTTGGGGAAATCACAGGGGTCAGCATACCCAGAATGCAATGAATGAACCTCACCCAGGGAGAACAATCTTCATGACCATGGTATCTCCTATGCAAAATAAGTATGATTTGGGATAGAGCTGGGGAGGGCCGCTGCTCAGGCACATCTCTGTCAAGTAAAGGAGATTCAACTGAGGCAGCACAAGGGAACTCTCATCTGGGGACAACAACTGCAGGGAGAACACATATTTTCAGATGAACATGGGAGGGCAGAAGGCTGCCTAATACTGAAGCACCCCCAAACAACAAACCAAATGCAACAACTAGTGCAAGCATTCCTGGGGGAAGGCCAGCAGCAGATGGATTTGCATATGGTGATGTCATCCAAGCAGTGGGTCAAAGTTGGCTTCAACCCTCATCTGCATATGAATAGAGAAGAGGGGCGTGCAGGGCATGGCGGCCTTTTGCGGCGCTTGGATGACCCCTAGTTCGCATTAAACACCTCCACCCTCCTTCGGTGTGGGGCTCATGTTGGCTATGCCCCAGCCCCTGAAGCATTCAAGCTGATTTCTTGCAGCAGCTGGGCACTGTAACAGCTCCAGAGCTGCTCTGTAAGGCAAGTAAAAGGGTGTGGGCCCTGCAGCACTACCTGTAGTTCGCATTGTGCGTTGGAAGGCACAAAGTAAGCAGACGGGAGAAGTCAGGATAGTGCGCAAGGGCATAGAAGGGAGCGGCTCAAGAAAAGAAAAGTGGAAACAGACAGCAAACTAGGCTGGAGAGAGACCTGAGACAAAGACATCTGAATTATACGAGAGCCGACCAGGGGAAACACAAATTATGCAGTCAAGTTTCCCACATTTGGGGAAATCACAGGGGCAGCACACCCAGAGTGCAATGGGTGAGCCTTGCCCTGGGAGAAGCACCTACATGATCATAGTATCTCACCTGGCAGGTAAGTAGGAGTTGGGCTAGAGCTGGGGAGGGTCGCTGCTCGGGTACCCCCCTGTCAAGTGAAGGAGATCCAACTGAGGCAGCACAAGGGAACTCTCGAAAGAAGAACAAGGCTAGAGGAAGATCTGAGACAAAGAAATCTGACTTTTACCAGAGCTGACCAGAGGAAAGCACAAACACAGTCCCCCACTACCACAAATAATGCAGTCGAGTTTCCAACATTTGGGGAAATCACAGGGGTCAGCATACCCAGAATGCAATTGACAATACTAAATTCTTTTGTCGTATAAACAACCCTTAATGAAGTCTAAGAACACTGTACGCTGTTTACTTAGGAAGTACCGGAAGGGTACGCTAGTTGCGTAACGATCGCTCAGCCGTAGGCGAGACGCTCAAGCGTCACGTTCGCTCACGGCCCAGTGATCACAGGACAACACGTTGCTGGCTATGACTAGAGAAATGATTCGCTATGGCGTAGCGGACGCTCGAGACCACGAGGAGATCACCAGCGGCGCAGACGCTCACAACGCTATACCTTTATGTCTAAACCTTTTACCAATGAAATACACAGAATACCTTAATGTGAATACAGGGTGTAAGTGCAACCTTGTGTAACCTGACTAACTACAAAGCTGCTTGAGCGTCACCGACGCTCAAGTGAACACAACACTATAGGAAATACACAGATACTGGTTTAGGGTCCAAAGCCTATTAACTGTATTATATCTAATATACTTGTAAAAGAGAATAACAGTACAAATGATACACTACAATATAACAGATTCTTCCTAACCAATATACAATACTATCTAATACAATTCAATACTAGTCTAGGGGAGATGTGAGAGAAAAGAGAAAGGAGAGAGAGAGAGAAATGGAAAGAGATGAGAGAAATTGGCTCACAGTAAGACAATGATTACGGAGAGAAAACTTACGCACAAGGGGAAACGATCGCATGCGCCTGGACATCCAGCACCCGATTTTCAGCAATGAGAACCGTTGAAGAGTGAGAGCTGGATGTGGTCGGCCTGCCTATTTATGCCCCACACACAATGCAATCCAATGGTCCCTACAATCTTGTCGTCCATTGGACACAGGAATTCGGCTTCGCATCATAACAAAAGGTCATTGGGTAATTCATACAGGTGGGCTGTGACGATTTCAAACAGCTCAGGTGGGTGGGAAACTAGGTTTCCCGCCGCATACCTGAGTATGAGTAAATAATAGAAATGGACATAAACTTCTTATGTCCATAACTATCCGCACGAGCGATTAATACGCTCCAAACCAACACCGGAATATTGTTAATTAAATACTCTTCCGATGGGTACCAAACACTGCTATATGATTCCTGTTAGACCCTTCGTACAATACAAAGAGGGATTCCTCCGTTCAGGGACGTTCTATATTAACCAAACTTTCAGGAACCATTAAAGGGATCATGATCTATAAACTACATTAATTATGAAAATGTGTAACGAATGAGTCGCACGCTACGACTACATAAACTCTACCGTAAATACGCATACCGTGCGCCCGCGGGTGCACGCTATTGCGGGTATGCGCCTTCACGGGAGAGCGTACGCATGCGCAGCGCGGACCAGCGTGAGGTGCAAATATGGCAGCATGTATAGAGATATTTTTCTGACTTTGACAGTCCACCCTTTGGCAGTCAATAATAACTGCCACCTTCTAAAACATTTCAAAAGGAGAAAAATATATGTCAGGGGTTAATTCATTTCCATGGTTGGGTAGGGGAGGAGAGAGGAGTAGGTGTGAAGAGGGTATGACCTAGTGAGATAGCAGAAGCATGTGTGTATGAGTCCATGTTTGGGGGGGGGGGTCATGTATCATCGTGCCGTACGTGTTGTAAATCAAGCTTCGAGGTATTGCGAAGTATACATTTGAATTCCTTCTTATCCTGTGGTACAGGTCAGTGGATGGGCTGTCAAACTTTACCGAGCTCTTTTCGGATTTTTGAACAAAATGGGGAGCACATTTTAGTTGATGATACATGAATGGGGGAATATGTGATTGCTGATATCTGTGCCTGTATTCCCTATACTATGTGTGTTATTACCTGAGGGTTGTAGAGATGAAGATGAAGAACACTTATGGAGAATGCAATGATATTCTATGTCAGGTAAATATACATCTGTCGTCGAAGTTTTGTTCGGTATCAGTTGAAAGTCGTCTTCTTTGCGCTGTTTTGCTCCTTAGGCATGAGCAACAAGCTTTGTCAGTGCCATCAGATTTACAAAAAATGTTGGGCTAGCGTGAGTTTAAAAATACTAGGGAAACTGGGGATCCATGGCAAAGTTCATCAAGTGTCCATTTCTCAAGTGGTCAAAACTCTTTCTTTGGTCCATCCGTTGTCTGTATAGCGTCTCGTCAACTTCCTCGTCCAAGGGGGGTCTTTGTATCTTGGAGAAAAGCAGAAAAACAGGTGAAAGAAACGGACCGTATAATCGCATTTTCATCACATCCTGGTTTCTATCATTGGGTCATAAATCAAATCCAGGTTAATTACGGTTTCCTCACTCCTCAAGCTCATCACTTTTGTACTTTGTTTGCACCTCATTAAAGCCTGCCCGCATCTAAATATCAATCCAATGGATATAACAACACCCAAGATACATAGTAGAAACTTTCCAACATCCATTATGACTCCTTGAGCCCAGTCTCCTAAACCGGAGAACCAATTTCGCGGGTTCAACCATGACACCCAACCAGTCAGCTCATTACCTACAGCAGCAAGGGTGAGATTGTGTTTTCGACGAAATTCCCACTTCAATTGGAGAATATCGTCCATCTTTTGGTCTATGACCTCTACCGGATCCTCGGTGCTATTTGTGATATACGTGCAACACTTTATGCCGTACTGTGTTGCCAATGTAACACAATATCCGCCTGTTACTGCTGTAAGATAATTAAGAACCATCCTATGCTGAACTAGTTCTGTTTTGTAAGCTTGAAGTTCTCTTCCAGTGTATCTAAACGTGTCATCATACATTTCGGTGATATTATCTAACAAATTGGCGAGTGCGGAAATGTATCTATTATTCATCACTCCTCGAGCGGTGCGAGTGAAATCTAACGCTATCAGAACCTGAATCCCGGTGGATTCATGGATAAGATCAGAGGCCGGATGCTCTAACCTTTCTGACAGTTGTCTTTTAACTCGGTGCTCGTAATGGGTGTGAGTATAAGGAGCTTGGGCACCATGGTGTATGTCCTTCATTTTGTCATGTGTTACAGTCATCACTTCAGGCAATACTTTTCCAATATAACACAATCCTTCAGAGTTTGGGGCAAGCCACTTGTACGCCTTTCTCCCGCATATGAAATATGCATCATCGGGGAGGACATATGGGACGGAGAAGGACATTACCATGTTACACACCTTCCAGGTGAACTCTCCTGACCCTAATTCTTCCATCTGCTTAATGCACGTATCAGTTTGTACGATATGTGCACAGTATCCTGGTGATACCTCTCCAACTCTAGTAATCCTATTTCCTAAGGTATATCGATACCGGAAAGATTTTCCTCTACTGGCTATGTGGCGTACAAGCTCTGTATCTGTAGGCATTCTATCTGCTCTATGCGAAAAGGTCATGGTAAGGTTGCTCCATGACACTTCCCAATTTCCCGGCTTACGGGGATTGGAGATATTAAAACATAAGAGGGACCTATCCACATGGTATTGGTGGAGCTTCAAACTAGGAGGGCTGGAGATGTTAAACCTCCGGTCCACCGGTCTCCCACCACTTAGCTCAAGTACCTCCCCTAACGTTAAAGGAAATGGTACTAGCCCTGATTTGCTATGACCCTGAGGTACTTGAGAGCATACCCAACAATCTGTTTGGTTTAATACGTTACCCACTAAGGAGTGATAGTCACTCAATGGATGCCGGTCCATATGGATATTAAAACTGGATTGGCATTTCTTTATGCATCCATCTTCAATCAAATTGTCACAAAGCCTACAGATACAGTTTTCTTCAGCTAACAATCCGTCACAATTCCTTCTATGATCAATGCTATCGGATCGTTTTCTGATACTCGCCTTTGCTTGTTGGTTTGGTTGATCTTGGAAAACTACGCCTCCATCACCATAATCGGAACCCATTCCAGAACCTCTTTCGACCTCTATGGTACTCTCGCCGGAACAGACTGCTCTGGTCAACATCATGGTCAACAGGAAAATCCGGATCACAGTCTCTTGGGGCAAGTCCATCTTTGAGGAGGAAATGGAGAAGTATGAGAAGGGGGAAAAAGAGATTTCAAGGGAGAGGGGATGGGAAGTGGAGAAAAACAATAAAAGGGATTGGGGAGTCGACAACTGCTTTCGGTCTTCAAGGCTCAGGTGCCGCCTCAGTCCTCCTGGAACAGACACTCCAGTGATACAACCTCTACCGTCTGTTCCTTATCACGGGACTTCTCTGGATCAGCAACCTTCTTGCAGTGGGATGAATGGACCCAAGTCTCTCTCTCAGCAACCTTCAATGCTGTGGTGCTAGTCAATAAGACCTGGTATGGTCCTTCCCATCTATCAATAAGACAACCTGAGCGTAGAAAATGTCGTATCATTACATAATCCCCAGGTTCAATGTCATGACAATTACTACCTGGTAAATCAGGAATCACCAACTTCAGATTATCATTTTGATTCCTCAACTGCTTACTCATGTTAATCAAGTATTTTACAGTTACTTCATTGTTACATTTCAAATCATCCTGAGGGTTAATCATGACATGCGGTTGTCGACCAAACAGAATTTCAAAAGGGGACAGGTTAAGAGGGGACCTGGGAGTGGTTCTGATGCTATACAAAACAATGGGTAAAGCTTCTGGCCACGTCAATCCTGTCTCTGCCATTACTTTACTCAATTTATTTTTAATAGTGCTGTTCACTCTTTCGACCTTCGCACTCGCCTGTGGACGGTACGGAGTGTGCAGCTTGCTATCAATTCCCATCAACTTACACATTCCTTGAAAGACATCACCTGTAAAATGGGTACCCCTATCACTTTCGATTATCCTAGGGATACCATATCTACACAAAAATTCCTGTACAATTTTCTTAGCTGTAAACATAGCGGTATTTGTAGCTGCTGGAAATGCTTCGACCCAATTCGAGAAAACATCTATACAGACAAGTACATATTTCAAATTTCGACATGGGGGTAATTGAATGAAGTCAATTTGTATTAAATGAAAAGGGCCACCGGCAGGTGGGATATGGGATGGTTCTGTAGGTATTGCTTTTCCAATATTCTTTCTCAGACAGGTAAGGCATGACATTGCTCTTTTACTCGCATGAGAGGAGAATCCTGGGGCGCACCAGTATGCTCTTACCAATTTGCACATCCCCTCCCTGCCTAAATGAGTCAGCCCATGAGCTGCTTCAGCCAGACACGGAAGGTATGCCCTGGGGGCCACTGGTTTACCCTGTCCATCCGTCCAGAGCCCTGAGGACTCCTGGCCATATCCCTTTGCCTTCCAGACTGCTCTTTCCTGTGTGGAACAAAAATTCTGCATCTCACACAACTTCTGTGTGTTGATGGTATTAAATACCATCAGTTGTGTGGTGTCTGTCTGTATGGGGGTAGCAGCTGCAAGCTTTGCGGCTTCGTCTGCTCGGCTGTTACCAAGGGATACTGGGTCTTGACTATTTGTATGTGCTTTACATTTGATAACAGCCACTCTGTCGGGTTCCTGTATCGCTGTTAGAAGCCTTTTTATGTGAGCTGCATGCGCTATCGGTGTACCAGCTGCCGTCATGAAATTTCTGAGGCGCCATAGGGCTCCGAAATCATGTACTACCCCGAATGCGTATCTAGAATCGGTGTAGATATTGGCTGACTTACCCTTAGCCAATTCACATGCTCTGGTTAGGGCGACCAGTTCAGCAACCTGGGCTGAGTGAGGTGGGCCTAGCGGTTCCGCTTCTATGGTGTCTTGGTCATCTACGACTGCGTATCCAGTACACAAGTCTCCCGAGTCTGACTGTCTATGACAACTACCGTCAGTGTAGAACGTGAGTTCTGCATCTTCCAGTGGATTGTCACTGATGTCAGGCCTTGCGGTAAAATTTTGGGTCAAATATTCCATACAATCATGTGTATCTTCCTTTGTATTAAATCCTCCTTCCCCATCACTCTCACCTTCCACCCTTTGTGTCTGACCAGGCACACCTGGGAGAAATGTTGCAGGATTTAATGCGCTGCATCTCCTTATGGTGATGTTTACTGGGGCCATTAATGCCAATTCCCATCTTGTAAACCTTGCTGATGAGACGTGTCTGGTTTGGGCAGAATTCAATAAGGCAGATACCGCATGTGGTGTATGGATTGTGAGGTTGTGGCCTAGCACGACATCTTCGCTTTTTGTCACTAGCAATGCTATCGCCGCAACGCTACGCAAGCATGTGGGGAGGGATCGCGCTACCGTGTCTAGTTGAGCGCTGTAATATGCAACTGGCCTGCTGGCATCACCGTGTTTTTGGGTTAGTACACCTGCTGCGCAACCAGCACTTTCTGTTCCGTATAGTTCAAAGGGTTTCCCATAGTCTGGCATACCTAGTGCTGGCGCCTGCGTTAGGCACTGTTTGAGTCTCTCAAATGCTGTTTCGGATTCGTCAGTATGCGAAATCCTATCAGGTTTGTTTGAGGAGACCATTTCCTGCAAAGGTAACGCCAATATGGAAAACCCTGGGATCCAATTACGGCAATACCCACACATTCCTAAAAACGTTCTGATCTGTTGCTGGGTTTGTGGTAGAGTCATGTCTCTAATTGCTTGGATTCTATCAGCGGTCAGGTGTCTCAGTCCTTGTGTTAGACAGTGTCCCAAATATTTTACCTTAGTTTGGCATAATTGCAACTTGTCTTTGGAAACCTTGTGACCTGTGTCTGAAAGATGAAACAGGAGCTGTTTCGTATCCTTCAGGGATGCTTCCAATGAATCAGAACACAGTAGTAAATCATCCACATACTGTATTAATACTGATCCACTCTCTGTTTGGAAAGACTGTAAACAATCATGCAAAGCCTGAGAAAATATGCTTGGACTATCTATGAAACCTTGGGGTAGTCAAGTCCACGTGTATTGGACTCCTCTGTATGTGAATGCAAACAAATATTGGCTGTCAGGGTGCAGAGGTACCGAAAAGAAAGCGGAGCAGAGGTCAATAACAGTGAAAAATTTGGCAGTGGGAGGAATTTGCATTAGGATGACAGCTGGATTTGGCACTACGGGGAACTGACTCTCAACTATTTTGTTAATCCCCCTTAAATCCTGCACTAGCCTGTAACCCCTCCCCCCACTCTTTTTAACAGGGAAGATGGGACTATTTGCTGTGCTGGACGTTCTTACTAGAATGCCCTGTTGTAGCAAGCGTTCTATTACTGGGAAAACTCCTAACTCCACCTCTGGCTTCAGAGGATACTGTGGGATTTTTGGAGCTATCCTACCATCTTTTACTTGTACAACTACTGGAGCTACGTTTGCCATTAATCCAGTGTCCTGTCCATCTTTTGTCCAAAGTGACTCTGGTATCTGAGATGTCATCTCTTCTACTTGGGATGGATTCCTATTTGTCATAATGGTATGTGACATTAATTTTGATGGGGAGTCTAACATGTCTCGCACTTCCTGAGCGTGATTCTCAGGAATGTCCAAGAATACACCTTCAGGAGTACAGTAAATGACGCAACCCATTTTACATAGTAAGTCTCTACCCAGGAGATTAGTTGGTGCAGATGCAGCCAGCAAAAAGGAATGCTTGGTATGCAAAGGCCCTATTGTAATCTCGGCTGGTTTGCTAACAGGGTAGTGCTGGACTACTCCTGTTACTCCCATGGCTGGAATGGTCCTACCAGTGGTTCTCATGCCCACTGTCGAATTTATCACTGACTTGGCCGCCCCTGTGTCTACAAGAAAATTTAAAGTTTTACCAGCCACGTTGATTGTAATCTCTGGTTCACTTCCAAGACTGGCAATCAATTTAACTGGCTGCAGATTACAGGTATGGCCACACCCCTATTGGGTATGCTGACCTCCCTGAATCCCGCTGGCAGCAACTACTTGTGAGGGAGTTAGTTGGGAACTACCAGAGGCATGCCAGTCTCTGTTCGGGGGATATCTTTTTGTTTCTCCTGTATGTGGCTCAAAACTCCGCCTCTGTGGACCCTGCTCCCAATGTCGTGTGTCGTGTCGTTGTCTAGGGGGTTGAAAAGATCTTTGTACACTCTTTGTTCTACAGTCTCGTGCATAGTGTCCCTGTTTGTTACAAGAAAAACATGTTATTACACTTGACTTACCCACAGGATTCGGTGGTACATACGCAGGCTGCCTTGTGGTCAGCGCCTGTATACTTACTGACATCAACTTATCACTTTGCGACTCCCTGTGCCTAGTGATGTTTCTGTCGTGATCAATAGCAGCCTCTCTCAATGTGGACACTGACAGACCTCGCCAACATGGTTGCGTGGTCTGGACCCTAGTCTTTAATGTTTCCTTTAAACCATCCATCAGTACGGATACTGCTACTTCTTGATGGTTTGGGTTGGTCTTAATGTCTTCTATCCTAGTGTACTTTGCCATTTCTAATAGTGCCCGGTGGAAATATTCTGTTGCCGTTTCGGACTCTTTTTGTCTAATGGAGAATATCTTGTTCCATTTAACAACGGCTGGGAAATACTCCTTTAGCTGTAAATTTATCCTTTTTACATTATCCTTGTTGTACACGTCTGAAAGCGGTACATCTTTATCTAGTCCACAATCAGCCAAGAATTGAACTGAGTCGACATTTGAAGGTAAACAAGCTCTTAGCAGTATCTGCCAATCTTTGTGGTTGGGTTCTACAGTGTTACCTAGATCCCTGATGTATTTTTGGCTAGCAACTAAGTCTTTCCTGGGGTCAGGAAATTCGGACACTATTGTTCTTAATTCCATTCGGGAAAATGGAGTGTACATGGCAATGTTCCTTATGGGAGTGGCTCCAGACACATCTGTTTTTCCATTGGGAACTGCTATTACCCTTACAGGAGCAATTCTAACAACCTCATTCTGTGTAGATTCTACAACTTGTGGTGAGATTGTTTCAGTGTAGTGCATGGTGCCGTACTTACCCGTTGACACGACCTCACCTATCCCTCCGCTAGGGGCCTTCGCTAATCTCGTGGGTGTTGCTGTGCCTACTGTGGTCTCTGCTATAGTGGCTGCGAGAGAGAGAGCTGAAATTGTTGCTGAATCGTCTTCTTGATCACACTCCTGAGGAAAGTTCAAAACAGGGTACAACTTGCACGGGTTAATAATTGCATGAGTTACTTGGTTAACATCATTAACATTTACAGGGTTACTAAGTGTTTGTGTTTTACAACCCAGTGCGTTTCTCTCCGCAATCAACTTCTCTCCTGCTATATATGGTGGTGGCGGGGCTGTGGCAATCAATTTTCTGTTAGGGCCAGCCCCCGCCGCCAGAGCCAAACCTCTCTGTATCTCACCTTCCTGGTGCCATAACTGTAAATAATCATGATGCTGAATTCGTCTCTTTGTTGATTTTATGAGACATATCCTCCTCCTTAAATTTTGCAACACTTCTGGACTGAAGCTACCTATTCTTGGGAATTTGTCCCTGTCTTGTACAGTCATTCTCTCCCATTCATCACATAAAACCTCTGTGTGACTTCCGTATTTTTCACACATGATGTATCTTGCCGACCCGACTGGTCGGTTCTCTGAATCAACCCGAACCGAGGTTGATCGCCCCCTACCTGAACAATTGGCCCCCATAATCTGCAGGTGTTGCTTACTACTCCTTTGATCTTTATATCACGGTCTTCAGCGAACCCTTACAGCAAACCAAATTATTCAGAATAGGCCGGCGGTGGCGGTTTACCGAGTACCCCACTCACTCGCCCACCTCGACCAATACGACCTGATCACACCGATATGGTGCTGGCGTACTCGATACAGGGCCCTACCAGAAAGAACCTTCTGTTTACTGGAACATATGAGGGTTACCCGCAGGACACTTACTCTTTCCAGTAAAGGTGGGGTTGTTAGATAGTTCCTGAGTGACCAGCGAACTTCCCTTAAAAATAAAAAATTACACAAATCACGTCAGAATGTACAAATAGCGTTTGTGACCACTTTACTCTAATGGTATTAGGTCAGATTACTAACTACTGCACACAATTACGTGCGGTACAATCGTTCAGTACATAAGCACTACCTGTTATGTACTGAGAGATCAGTGGAATCGATGTTTCCGGACGCGATTCCTTCAGCAAGAGCTTATGGCCTATATGGGTTCTGCACCAACCCCCGGGGTTGTGCCTCTTGTACCTTTATAGCGGACCTCTTTGTCTCCTTATGACCTCCTGGTCTTGTCTGTACGACCTCCTGGTCTGACCTCCTGGTCTTGTACTGGTCCGCTATACTCTAATGCTCAAATATTATTTAACCAAGGATGCCTCCTTAGCCACCGTGTATGTCACTTACACGTGTGTCCTACCTGATTTCTTTTGGTTCAACCTCTAAGTTGTATAAACTTGTATACAAAAACACACTCACTCAACACATGTACACTTTCATTTATATATCTATTTCTGCGCAGAAATTATTCTTCAGCCCAGCTGTGTTACCAATTAGGAGCAGGATCTGTTAAACTAAATTTCAGACTTTCCAAAAATAGATTTGCGTTATTTACCGCGTCGCGTTATCTACCGCTGTGCGTTAATTATCGCTTTGCGCTAATTCGACTTTTCGTGACTTTGAGCTACGTGGGCGTAACCGGACGCTACGTTGCGTAATGTACGCTGCGTGCGTCTGCCTTTGGATTGCGTACGCTAGTCTTTGTTAGAGACACGTGTACGCAATGCAAAGATCCACCGTAACACAATATACTTTTATCAATGTAGACGATCCCTGATCATCTACCGCCCACCACACTGACTGCCTTATCTCCCAGACAAGCCGTGTGTTGGTCTATACTTTAACTATTACCTCTATTATGAAATAACAGCAAATCTCTTTTAGCACTTTCTATCAACTATAAAAATTGGCAAACAGGAATAGTGATATACGAAATTGAAAAAGAAATGCAGATATATATGTATGCGTGCGTGTATACGCAAGACAGAAGAGAAATAAACAGTTTTAAAAGACACAAGCGTTTTGTTCTTACTTCCGGTTCCCGGATTCCTTCAGCACTCTTTATCTAAGTGAAGCAGACGCTTATCCCGTCAGCACTGCGAGACAACCTCCCACCCTTTGCTGGGGGATAATGTCTGCTGATCTACCTAGTGCAGATATGAGAAGGACAGGACGAGTCCCCAATTGACAATACTAAATTCTTTTGTCGTATAAACAACCCTTAATGAAGTCTAAGAACACTGTACGCTGTTTACTTAGGAAGTACCGGAAGGGTACGCTAGTTGCGTAACGATCGCTCAGCCGTAGGCGAGACGCTCAAGCGTCACGTTCGCTCACGGCCCAGTGATCACAGGACAACACGTTGCTGGCTATGACTAGAGAAATGATTCGCTATGGCGTAGCGGACGCTCGAGACCACGAGGAGATCACCAGCGGCGCAGACGCTCACAACGCTATACCTTTATGTCTAAACCTTTTACCAATGAAATACACAGAATACCTTAATGTGAATACAGGGTGTAAGTGCAACCTTGTGTAACCTGACTAACTACAAAGCTGCTTGAGCGTCACCGACGCTCAAGTGAACACAACACTATAGGAAATACACAGATACTGGTTTAGGGTCCAAAGCCTATTAACTGTATTATATCTAATATACTTGTAAAAGAGAATAACAGTACAAATGATACACTACAATATAACAGATTCTTCCTAACCAATATACAATACTATCTAATACAATTCAATACTAGTCTAGGGGAGAGAGAGAAATGGAAAGAGATGAGAGAAATTGGCTCACAGTAAGACAATGATTACGGAGAGAAAACTTACGCACAAGGGGAAACGATCGCATGCGCCTGGACATCCAGCACCCGATTTTCAGCAATGAGAACCGTTGAAGAGTGAGAGCTGGATGTGGTCGGCCTGCCTATTTATGCCCCACACACAATGCAATCCAATGGTCCCTACAATCTTGTCGTCCATTGGACACAGGAATTCGGCTTCGCATCATAACAAAAGGTCATTGGGTAATTCATACAGGTGGGCTGTGACGATTTCAAACAGCTCAGGTGGGTGGGAAACTAGGTTTCCCGCCGCATACCTGAGTATGAGTAAATAATAGAAATGGACATAAACTTCTTATGTCCATAACTATCCGCACGAGCGATTAATACGCTCCAAACCAACACCGGAATATTGTTAATTAAATACTCTTCCGATGGGTACCAAACACTGCTATATGATTCCTGTTAGACCCTTCGTACAATACAAAGAGGGATTCCTCCGTTCAGGGACGTTCTATATTAACCAAACTTTCAGGAACCATTAAAGGGATCATGATCTATAAACTACATTAATTATGAAAATGTGTAACGAATGAGTCGCACGCTACGACTACATAAACTCTACCGTAAATACGCATACCGTGCGCCCGCGGGTGCACGCTATTGCGGGTATGCGCCTTCACGGGAGAGCGTACGCATGCGCAGCGCGGACCAGCGTGAGGTGCAAATATGGCAGCATGTATAGAGATATTTTTCTGACTTTGACACAATGAATAAACCTCACCCTGGGAGAACAATCTTCATGACCATGGTATCTCCTATGCAAAATAAGTATGATTTGGGATAGAGCTGGGGAGGGCCGCTGCTCAGGCACATCTCTGTCAAGTAAATGCGATTCAACTGAGGCAGCACAAGGGAACTCTCATCTGGGGACAACAACTCCAGGGAGAACACAAATTTTCAGATGAACATGGGAGGGCAGAAGGCTGCCTAATACTGAAGCACCCCCAAACAACAAACCAAATGCAACAACTAGTGCAAGCATTCCTGGGGGAAGGCCTGCAGCAGATGGATTTGCATATGGTGATGTCATCCAAGCAGTGAGTCAAAGTTGGCTTCAACCCTCGTCTGCATATGAAAAGAGAAAAGGGGCGTGCAGGGCATGGCGGCCTTTTGCGGCGCTTGGATGACCCCTAGTTCGCATTAAACGCCTCCACCCTCCTTCGGTGTGGGGCTCATGTTGGCTATGCCCCAGCCCCTGAAGCATTCAAGCTGATTTCTTGCAGCAGCTGGGCACTGTAACAGCTCCAGAGCTGCTCTGTAAGGCAAGTAAAAGGGTGTGGGCCCTGCAGCACTACCTGTAGTTCGCATTGTGCGTTGGAAGGCACAAATTAAGCAGACGGGAGAAGTCAGGATAGTGCGCAAGGGCATAGAAGGGAGCGGCTCAAGAAAAGAGAAGTAGAAACAGACAGCAAACTAGGCTGGAGAGAGACCTGAGACAAAGAGATCTGAATTATACGAGAGCCGACCAGGGGAAACACAAATTATGCAGTCAAGTTTGCCACATTTGGAAAAATCACAGGAGCAGCACACCCAGAGTGCAATGAGTGAGCCTTGCCCTGGGAGAAGCACCTTCATGATCATAGTATATCACCTGGCAGGTAAGTAGGAGTTGGGCTAGAGCTGGGGAGGGTCGCTGCTCGGGCACCCCCCTGTCAAGTGAAGGAGATCCAACTGAGGCAGCACAAGGAATCTCTCGAAAGAAGAACAAGGCTAGAGGAAGATCTGAGACAAATAAATCTGACTTTTACCAGAGCTGACCAGAGGAAAGAACAAACACAGTCCTCCACTACCACAAATAATGCAGTCGAGTTTCCCACATTTGGGGAAATCATACGGGTCAGCATACCCAGAATGCAATGAATGAACCTCACCCTGGGAGAACAATCTTCATGACCATGGTATCTCCTATGCAAAATAAGTATGATTTGGGATAGGGCTGGGGAGGGCCGCTGCTCAGGCACATCTCTGTCAAGTAAAGGAGATTCAACTGAGGCAGCACAAGGGAACTCTCATCTGGGGACAACAACTGCAGGGAGAACACATATTTTCAGATGAACATGGGAGGGCAGAAGGCTACCTAATACTGAAGCACCCCCAAACAACAAACCAAATGCAACAACTAGTGCAAGCATTCCTGAAGGAAGGCCTGCAGCAGATGGATTTGCATATGGTGATGTCATCCAAGCAGTGGGTCAAAGTTGGCTTCAACCCTCGTCTGCATATGAAAAGAGAAAAGGGGCGTGCAGGGCATGGCAGCCTTTTTCGGCGCTTGGATGACCCCTAGTTCGCATTAAACACCTCCACCCTCCTTCGGTGTGGGGCTCATGTTGGCTATGCCCCAGCCCCGAAGCATTCAAGCTGAGTTCTTGCAGCAGCTGGGCACTGTAACAGCTCCAGAGCTGCTCTGTAAGGCAAATAAAAGGGTGTGGGACCTGCAGCACTACCTGTAGTTCGCATTGTGCATTGGAAGGCACAAAGTAAGCAGACGGGAGAAGTCAGGATAGTGCGCAAGGGCATAGAAGGGAGCGGCTCAAGAAAAGAGAAGTGGAAACAGACAGCAAAGTAGGCTGGAGAGAGACCTGAGACAAAGAGATCTGAATTATACGAGAGCCGACCAGGGAAAACACAAATTATGCAGTCAAGTTTCCCACATTTGGGGAAATCGCAGGAGCAGCACACCCAGAGTGCAATGGGTGATCCTTGCCCTGGGAGAAGCAACTTCATGATCATAGTATCTCACCTGGCAGGTAAGTAGGAGTGGGGCTAGAGCTGGGGAGGGTCGCTGCTCGGGCACCCCCCTGTCAAGTGAAGGAGATCCAACTGAGGCAGCACAAGGGAACTCTCGAAAGAAGAACAAGGCTAGAGGAAGATCTGAGACAAAGAAATCTGACTTTTACCAGAGCTGACCAGAGGAAAGCACAAACACAATCCCTCACTACCACAAATAATGCAGTCCAGTTTCCCACATTTGGGGAAATCACAGGGGTCAGCATACCCAGAATGCAATGAATGAACCTCACCATGGGAGAACAATCTTCATGACCATGGTATCTCCTATGCAAAATAAGTATGATTTGGGATAGAGCTGGGGAGGGCCGCTGCTCAGGCACATCTCTGTCAAGTAAAGGAGATTCAACTGAGGCAGCACAAGGGAACTCTCATCTGGGGACAACAACTGCAGGGAGAACACATATTTTCAGATGAACATGGGAGGGCAGAAGGCTGCCTAATACTGAAGCACCCCCAAACAACAAACCAAATGCAACAACTAGTGCAAGCATTCCTGGGGGAAGGCCAGCAGCAGATGGATTTGCATATGGTGATGTCATCCAAGCAGTGGGTCAAAGTTGGCTTCAACCCTCATCTGCATATGAATAGAGAAGAGGGGCGTGCAGGGCATGGCGGCCTTTTGCGGCGCTTGGATGACCCCTAGTTCGCATTAAACACCTCCACCCTCCTTCGGTGTGGGGCTCATGTTGGCTATGCCCCAGCCCCTGAAGCATTCAAGCTGATTTCTTGCAGCAGCTGGGCACTGTAACAGCTCCAGAGCTGCTCTGTAAGGCAAGTAAAAGGGTGTGGGCCCTGCAGCACTACCTGTAGTTCGCATTGTGCGTTGGAAGGCACAAAGTAAGCAGACGGGAGAAGTCAGGATAGTGCGCAAGGGCATAGAAGGGAGCGGCTCAAGAAAAGAAAAGTGGAAACAGACAGCAAACTAGGCTGGAGAGAGACCTGAGACAAAGACATCTGAATTATACGAGAGCCGACCAGGGGAAACACAAATTATGCAGTCAAGTTTCCCACATTTGGGGAAATCACAGGGGCAGCACACCCAGAGTGCAATGGGTGAGCCTTGCCCTGGGAGAAGCACCTACATGATCATAGTATCTCACCTGGCAGGTAAGTAGGAGTTGGGCTAGAGCTGGGGAGGGTCGCTGCTCGGGCACCCCCCTGTCAAGTGAAGGAGATCCAACTGAGGCAGCACAAGGGAACTCTCGAAAGAAGAACAAGGCTAGAGGAAGATCTGAGACAAAGAAATCTGACTTTTACCAGAGCTGACCAGAGGAAAGCACAAACACAGTCCCCCACTACCACAAATAATGCAGTCGAGTTTCCAACATTTGGGGAAATCACAGGGGTCAGCATACCCAGAATGCAATGAATAAACCTCACCCTGGGAGAACAATCTTCATGACCATGGTATCTCCTATGCAAAATAAGTATGATTTGGGATAGAGCTGGGGAGGGCCGCTGCTCAGGCACATCTCTGTCAAGTAAATGCGATTCAACTGAGGCAGCACAAGGGAACTCTCATCTGGGGACAACAACTCCAGGGAGAACACAAATTTTCAGATGAACATGGGAGGGCAGAAGGCTGCCTAATACTGAAGCACCCCCAAACAACAAACCAAATGCAACAACTAGTGCAAGCATTCCTGGGGGAAGGCCTGCAGCAGATGGATTTGCATATGGTGATGTCATCCAAGCAGTGAGTCAAAGTTGGCTTCAACCCTCGTCTGCATATGAAAAGAGAAAAGGGGCGTGCAGGGCATGGCGGCCTTTTGCAGCGCTTGGATGACCCCTAGTTCGCATTAAACGCCTCCACCCTCCTTCGGTGTGGGGCTCATGTTGGCTATGCCCCAGCCCCTGAAGCATTCAAGCTGATTTCTTGCAGCAGCTGGGCACTGTAACAGCTCCAGAGCTGCTCTGTAAGGCAAGTAAAAGGGTGTGGGCCCTGCAGCACTACCTGTAGTTCGCATTGTGCGTTGGAAGGCACAAATTAAGCAGACGGGAGAAGTCAGGATAGTGCGCAAGGGCATAGAAGGGAGCGGCTCAAGAAAAGAGAAGTAGAAACAGACAGCAAACTAGGCTGGAGAGAGACCTGAGACAAAGAGATCTGAATTATACGAGAGCCGACCAGGGGAAACACAAATTATGCAGTCAAGTTTGCCACATTTGGAAAAATCACAGGAGCAGCACACCCAGAGTGCAATGAGTGAGCCTTGCCCTGGGAGAAGCACCTTCATGATCATAGTATATCACCTGGCAGGTAAGTAGGAGTTGGGCTAGAGCTGGGGAGGGTCGCTGCTCGGGCACCCCCCTGTCAAGTGAAGGAGATCCAACTGAGGCAGCACAAGGAATCTCTCGAAAGAAGAACAAGGCTAGAGGAAGATCTGAGACAAATAAATCTGACTTTTACCAGAGCTGACCAGAGGAAAGAACAAACACAGTCCTCCACTACCACAAATAATGCAGTCGAGTTTCCCACATTTGGGGAAATCATACGGGTCAGCATACCCAGAATGCAATGAATGAACCTCACCCTGGGAGAACAATCTTCATGACCATGGTATCTCCTATGCAAAATAAGTATGATTTGGGATAGGGCTGGGGAGGGCCGCTGCTCAGGCACATCTCTGTCAAGTAAAGGAGATTCAACTGAGGCAGCACAAGGGAACTCTCATCTGGGGACAACAACTGCAGGGAGAACACATATTTTCAGATGAACATGGGAGGGCAGAAGGCTACCTAATACTGAAGCACCCCCAAACAACAAACCAAATGCAACAACTAGTGCAAGCATTCCTGAAGGAAGGCCTGCAGCAGATGGATTTGCATATGGTGATGTCATCCAAGCAGTGGGTCAAAGTTGGCTTCAACCCTCGTCTGCATATGAAAAGAGAAAAGGGGCGTGCAGGGCATGGCAGCCTTTTTCGGCGCTTGGATGACCCCTAGTTCGCATTAAACACCTCCACCCTCCTTCGGTGTGGGGCTCATGTTGGCTATGCCCCAGCCCCGAAGCATTCAAGCTGAGTTCTTGCAGCAGCTGGGCACTGTAACAGCTCCAGAGCTGCTCTGTAAGGCAAATAAAAGGGTGTGGGACCTGCAGCACTACCTGTAGTTCGCATTGTGCATTGGAAGGCACAAAGTAAGCAGACGGGAGAAGTCAGGATAGTGCGCAAGGGCATAGAAGGGAGCGGCTCAAGAAAAGAGAAGTGGAAACAGACAGCAAAGTAGGCTGGAGAGAGACCTGAGACAAAGAGATCTGAATTATACGAGAGCCGACCAGGGAAAACACAAATTATGCAGTCAAGTTTCCCACAGTTGGGGAAATCGCAGGAGCAGCACACCCAGAGTGCAATGGGTGAGCCTTGCCCTGGGAGAAGCACCTTCCTGATCATAGTATCTCACCTGGCAGGTAAGTAGGAGTTGGGCTAGAGCTGGGGAGGGTCGCTGCTCGGGCACCCCCCTGTCAAGTGAAGGAGATCCAACTGAGGCAGCACAAGGGAACTCTCGAAAGAAGAACAAGGCTAGAGGAAGATCTGAGACAAAAAAATCTGACTTTTACCAGAGCTGACCAGAGGAAAGAACAAACACAGTCCCCCACTACCACAAATAATGCAGTCGAGTTTCCCACATTTGGGGAAATCACAGGGGTCAGCATACCCAGAATGCAATGAATGAACCTCAACCTGGGAGAACAATTTTCATGACCATGGTATCTCCTATGCAAAATAAGTATGATTTGGGATAGGGCTGGGGAGGGCCGCTGCTCAGGCACATCTCTGTCAAGTAAAGGAGATTCAACTGAGGCAGCACAAGGGAACTCTCATCTGGGGACAACAACTGCAGGGAGAACACATGTTTTCAGATGAACATGGGAGGGCAGAAGGCTACCTAATACTGAAGCACCCCCAAACAACAAACCAAATGCAACAACTAGTGCAAGCATTCCTGGGGGAAGGCCTGCAGCAGATGGATTTGCATATGGTGATGTCATCCAAGCAGTGGGTCAAAGTTGGCTTCAACCCTCGTCTGCATATGAAAAGAGAAAAGGGGCGTGCAGGGCATGGCAGCCTTTTTCGGCGCTTGGATGACCCCTAGTTCGCATTAAACACCTCCACCCTCCTTCGGTGTGGGGCTCATGTTGGCTATGCCCCAGCCCCGAAGCATTCAAGCTGATTTCTTGCAGCAGCTGGGCACTGTAACAGCTCCAGAGCTGCTCTGTAAGGCAAGTAAAAGGGCATGGGCCCTGCAGCACTACCTGAAGTTCGCATTGTGCATTGGAAGGCACAAATTAAGCAGACGGGAGAAGTCAGGATAGTGCGCAAGGGCATAGAAGGGAGCGGCTCAAGAAAAGAGAAGTGGAAACAGACAGCAAACTAGGCTGGAGAGAGACCTGAGACAAAGAGATCTGAATTATACGAGAGCCGACCAGGGGAAACACAAATTATGCAGTCAAGTTTCCCACATTTGGAGAAATCACAGGAGCAGCACACCCAGAGTGCAATGGGTGAGCCTTGCCCTGGGAGAAGCACCTTCATGATCATAGTATATCACCTGGCAGGTAAGTAGGAGTTGGGCTAGAGCTGGGGAGGGTCGCTGCTCGGGCACCCCCCTGTCAAGTGAAGGAGATCCAACTGAGGCAGCACAAGGAATCTCTCGAAAGAAGAACAAGGCTAGAGGAAGATCTGAGACAAATAAATCTGACTTTTACCAGAGCTGACCAGAGGAAAGAACAAACACAGTCCTCCACTACCACAAATAATGCAGTCGAGTTTCCCACATTTGGGGAAATCATACGGGTCAGCATACCCAGAATGCAATGAATGAACCTCACCCTGGGAGAACAATCTTCATGACCATGGTATCTCCTATGCAAAATAAGTATGATTTGGGATAGGGCTGGGGAGGGCCGCTGCTCAGGCACATCTCTGTCAAGTAAAGGAGATTCAACTGAGGCAGCACAAGGGAACTCTCATCTGGGGACAACAACTGCAGGGAGAACACATATTTTCAGATGAACATGGGAGGGCAGAAGGCTACCTAATACTGAAGCACCCCCAAACAACAAACCAAATGCAACAACTAGTGCAAGCATTCCTGAAGGAAGGCCTGCAGCAGATGGATTTGCATATGGTGATGTCATCCAAGCAGTGGGTCAAAGTTGGCTTCACCCTCGTCTGCATATGAAAAGAGAAAAGGGGCGTGCAGGGCATGGCAGCCTTTTTCGGCGCTTGGATGACCCCTAGTTCGCATTAAACACCTCCACCCTCCTTCGGTGTGGGGCTCATGTTGGCTATGCCCCAGCCCCGAAGCATTCAAGCTGAGTTCTTGCAGCAGCTGGGCACTGTAACAGCTCCAGAGCTGCTCTGTAAGGCAAATAAAAGGGTGTGGGACCTGCAGCACTACCTGTAGTTCGCATTGTGCATTGGAAGGCACAAAGTAAGCAGACGGGAGAAGTCAGGATAGTGCGCAAGGGCATAGAAGGGAGCGGCTCAAGAAAAGAAAAGTGGAAACAGACAGCAAAGTAGGCTGGAGAGAGACCTGAGACAAAGAGATCTGAATTATACGAGAGCCGACCAGGGAAAACACAAATTATGCAGTCAAGTTTCCCACATTTGGGGAAATCGCAGGAGCAGCACACCCAGAGTGCAATGGGTGATCCTTGCCCTGGGAGAAGCAACTTCATGATCATAGTATCTCACCTGGCAGGTAAGTAGGAGTTGGGCTAGAGCTGGGGAGGGTCGCTGCTCGGGCACCCCCCTGTCAAGTGAAGGAGATCCAACTGAGGCAGCACAAGGGAACTCTCGAAAGAAGAACAAGGCTAGAGGAAGATCTGAGACAAAGAAATCTGACTTTTACCAGAGCTGACCAGAGGAAAGCACAAACACAGTCCCTCACTACCACAAATAATGCAGTCCAGTTTCCCACATTTGGGGAAATCACAGGGGTCAGCATACCCAGAATGCAATGAATGAACCTCACCCTGGGAGAACAATCTTCATGACCATGGTATCTCCTATGCAAAATAAGTATGATTTGGGATAGAGCTGGGGAGGGCCGCTGCTCAGGCACATCTCTGTCAAGTAAAGGAGATTCAACTGAGGCAGCACAAGGGAACTCTCATCTGGGGACAACAACTGCAGGGAGAACACATATTTTCAGATGAACATGGGAGGGCAGAAGGCTGCCTAATACTGAAGCACCCCCAAACAACAAACCAAATGCAACAACTAGTGCAAGCATTCCTGGGGGAAGGCCAGCAGCAGATGGATTTGCATATGGTGATGTCATCCAAGCAGTGGGTCAAAGTTGGCTTCAACCCTCATCTGCATATGAATAGAGAAGAGGGGCGTGCAGGGCATGGCGGCCTTTTGCGGCGCTTGGATGACCCCTAGTTCGCATTAAACACCTCCACCCTCCTTCGGTGTGGGGCTCATGTTGGCTATGCCCCAGCCCCTGAAGCATTCAAGCTGATTTCTTGCAGCAGCTGGGCACTGTAACAGCTCCAGAGCTGCTCTGTAAGGCAAGTAAAAGGGTGTGGGCCCTGCAGCACTACCTGTAGTTCGCATTGTGCGTTGGAAGGCACAAAGTAAGCAGACGGGAGAAGTCAGGATAGTGCGCAAGGGCATAGAAGGGAGCGGCTCAAGAAAAGAAAAGTGGAAACAGACAGCAAACTAGGCTGGAGAGAGACCTGAGACAAAGACATCTGAATTATACGAGAGCCGACCAGGGGAAACACAAATTATGCAGTCAAGTTTCCCACATTTGGGGAAATCACAGGGGCAGCACACCCAGAGTGCAATGGGTGAGCCTTGCCCTGGGAGAAGCACCTACATGATCATAGTATCTCACCTGGCAGGTAAGTAGGAGTTGGGCTAGAGCTGGGGAGGGTCGCTGCTCGGGCACCCCCCTGTCAAGTGAAGGAGATCCAACTGAGGCAGCACAAGGGAACTCTCGAAAGAAGAACAAGGCTAGAGGAAGATCTGAGACAAAGAAATCTGACTTTTACCAGAGCTGACCAGAGGAAAGCACAAACACAGTCCCCCACTACCACAAATAATGCAGTCGAGTTTCCAACATTTGGGGAAATCACAGGGGTCAGCATACCCAGAATGCAATGAATAAACCTCACCCTGGGAGAACAATCTTCATGACCATGGTATCTCCTATGCAAAATAAGTATGATTTGGGATAGAGCTGGGGAGGGCCGCTGCTCAGGCACATCTCTGTCAAGTAAATGCGATTCAACTGAGGCAGCACAAGGGAACTCTCATCTGGGGACAACAACTCCAGGGAGAACACAAATTTTCAGATGAACATGGGAGGGCAGAAGGCTGCCTAATACTGAAGCACCCCCAAACAACAAACCAAATGCAACAACTAGTGCAAGCATTCCTGGGGGAAGGCCTGCAGCAGATGGATTTGCATATGGTGATGTCATCCAAGCAGTGAGTCAAAGTTGGCTTCAACCCTCGTCTGCATATGAAAAGAGAAAAGGGGCGTGCAGGGCATGGCGGCCTTTTGCAGCGCTTGGATGACCCCTAGTTCGCATTAAACGCCTCCACCCTCCTTCGGTGTGGGGCTCATGTTGGCTATGCCCCAGCCCCTGAAGCATTCAAGCTGATTTCTTGCAGCAGCTGGGCAC